>NC_138305.1:31887500-32095000 GCF_965601325.2 Salmo salar
CATTAACCAAATATCATAGAGATACTTGAGTGGCTATGTAGTCTCTGTTGTGTTTTTTAAATTGTCACACACCAGATAGGTACATTGAAATGTGTTGTTTAACAGGGTCAGCAATAGTACTATGGCACCCCTGGAGCAAATTAGGGTTAAGTCACCTTTGGTATTCAAACCAACAACCTTTCAGTTTGTGGGCCAATGCTCTTGTCCGCTAGGCTACCTGCCACCCTAAACGACACAGCATAGAGATATATAATACTAGAGTGGAAGGATGATTTGTTACATTAGCCAAACAATATAAATATCCAGCATAGAAATATGCAATACTAGACTGGTTATGTCATAATCCTACATAACTCTGAAAGGTACTGATGGTGTTTGTTCTTCGGTGGTTCCCAGTTCCTAGTGTGCTCCTTCTCCCTTCCTCTCTCAGAAGTAGGCCCATTGACACAAAGACTCAAAGACTCATACATTTAGCATAGCTTCTTAGGACACTGAACGATAGCATTCATAGCTGATTGATTTCAGTGAAAGGACCCATTTTGAAGGGAGACTCCCCAATACAGCATATCTTCCTAGTGAATCCTAGTGTGTGCGGGGTGTGTGTGTGTGTGTGTGTGTGTGTGTGTGTGTGTGTGTGTGTGTGTGTGTGTGTGTGTGTGTGTGTGTGTGTGTGTGTGTGTGTGTGTGTGTGTGTGTGTATGCACATCCTATACTATCTTTTAAGTAGGTATACAGTAGGTCTAAGTACAGAAACATACCCATTGCTCATGTCATGACTAAATGCCAAGAGGGGAATTCTGACCCGAGTTAAGCGTGTGTAAATGGAACGTAAATTCCTTTTTATGCACTTTTCTCTCTATGCTCATTCTGACCTTGAACTTAAGCAGGAGAATAGTATCTTATTCACCCTCTATTCCTTTGTGGTTTCATTCTGAAATCAATCCGGGTAAGCAGGAAGGTCGGGTGATGACTTCAAAACCGGCCACTATGGGCAACGGTGAGAGCTGTTACCATCAAGTAGACTTGGGTTTTGTTAGGGCATTGTGGATGTCGAGGTGGATGGTGGATGGGTGTAGGCTGCAAGCTCTACCTCTGAGGGTTGCGTGTTCAATCCCAGTGCTGGGCAGTCATCTTAGATTTTTTGGACTTAAGCCTTAACGCTGCAATATGTCACTTTTTGGGTGACCCAACCAAATTCACATAGAAATGTGAGTTATAGATCTGTCATTCTCATTGAAAGCAAGTCTAAGAAGCGGTAGATCGATTCTATGTGCGCTATTTCAATGGATCCCATTCTTTATACAGCAACTTCAAACAACTGAAAATAAAATATTTTTGCTTATGGAAAATATACACTGCTCAAAAAAATAAAGGGAACACTTAAACAACACAATGTAACTCCAAGTCAATCACACTTCTGTGAAATCAAACTGTCCACTTAGGAAGCAACACTGATTGACAATAAATTTCACATGCTGTTGTGCAAATGGAATAGACAACAGGTGGAAATTATAGGCAATTAGCAAGACACCCCCAATACAGGAGTGGTTCTGCAGGTGGGGACCACAGACCACTTCTCAGTTCCTATGCTTCCTGGCTGATGTTTTGGTCACTTTTGAATGCTGGCGGTGCTTTCACTCTAGTGGTAGCATGAGACGGAGTCTACAACCCACACAAGTGGCTCAGGTAGTGCTAGCTCATCCAGGATGGCACATCAATGCGAGCTGTGGCAAGAAGGTTTGCTGTGTCTGTCAGCGTAGTGTCCAGAGCATGGAGGCGCTACCAGGAGACAGGCCAGTACATCAGGAGACGTGGAGGAGGCCGTAGGAGGGCAACAACCCAGCAGCAGGACCGCTACCTCCGCTTTTGTGCAAGGAGGAGCAGGAGAAGCATTGCCAGAGCCCTGCAAAATGACCTCCAGCAGGCCACAAATGTGCATGTGTCTGCTCAAACGGTCAGAAACAGACTCCATGAGGGTGGTATGAGGGCCCGACGTCCACAGGTGGGGGTTGTGCTTACAGCCCAACACCGTGCAGGACGTTTGGCATTTGCCAGAGAACACCAAAATTGGCAAATTCGCCACTGGTGCCCTGTGCTCTTCACAGATGAAAGCAGGTTCACACTGAGCACGTGACAGACGTGACAGAGTCTGGAGACGCCATGGAGAACGTTCTGCTGCCTGCAAAATCCTCCAGCATGACCGGTTTGGCGGTGGGTCAGTCATGGTGTGGGGTGGCATTTCTTTGGGGGGCCGCACAGCCCTCCATGTGCTCGCCAGAGGTAGCCTGACTGCCATTAGGTACTGAGATGAGATCCTCAGACCCCTTGTGAGACCATATGCTGGTGCAGTTGGCCCTGGGTTCCTCCTAATGCAAGACAATGCTAGACCTCATGTGGCTGGAGTGTGTCAGCAGTTCCTGCAAGAGGAAGGCATTGATGCTATGGACTGGCCCGCCCGTTCCCCAGACCTGAATCCAATTGAGCACATCTGGGACATTATGTCTCGCTCCATCCACCAACGCCACGTTGCACCACAGACTGTCCAGGAGTTGGCGGATGCTTTAGTCCAGGTCTGGGAGGAGATCCCTCAGGAGACCATCCGCCACCTCATCAGGAGCATGCCCAGGCGTTGTAGGGAGGTCATACAGGCACGTGGAGGCCACACACACTACTGAGCCTCATTTTGACTTGTTTTAAGGACATTACATCAAAGTTGGAACAGCCTGTAGTTTGGTTTTCCACTTTAATTTTGAGTGTGACTCCAAATCCATACCTCCATGGGTTGATAAATTGGATTTCCATTGATTCTTTTTGTGTGATTTTGTTGTCAGCACATTCAACTATGTAAAGAAAAAAGTATTTAATAAGATTATTTCTTTCATTCAGATCTAGGATGTGTTGTTTAAGTGTTTATTTTTTTAGCAGTATATTTCACAGTGGTTTAGATTGTACAATCATTCTGTACACTGTACTTGCTTGTTTTTGTCACATATAAACTGAAATTAGGTGAACTATTCTAATTTTAGCAACCAGGAAATGGTGGAGAGATTTCTGCATAGAGCAACTTTAACCATTCAGAACGAATGCCTAAACTACACCGTGGAGTTGTTTTTGATTGAACCCTATCCTAACCTTAACCATTCAGAATGAATGCCTTAACCTTCTAAATTTGATGTTTATGGACAAACGGAGACTGTGTGTCACGATTCCCACCGACGGTGGCGCCCCCTCCTGCTCGGGTGGCGCTCGGCGGTCGTCGTCACCGGCCTATTAGCTGCCACTGATTCCCTTTTTTGGTTTTCCCTTCCTTTTGGTTTTGTGCACCTGTGTTTAGTTTGGTTAAGAACTTGATTGAACAAAACATGCATGCATTGTATAACATAATGTCCTGTCATCTGATGAAGATCATCAAAGGTTAGTGCTGCATTTAGCTGTGGTTTTGTTTTTGTGACATTATATGCTAGCTTGAAAAATGGGTGTCTGATTATTTCTGGCTGGGTACTCTGCTGACATAATCTAATGTTTTGCTTTCGCTGTAAAGCCTTTTTGAAATCGGACAGTGTGGTTAGATTAACGAGAGTCTTGTCTTTAAAATGCTGTAAAATAGTCATATGTTTGAAAAATGGAAGTTTTCGGATTTTAGAGGAGTTTGTATTTCGCGCCACGCCCATCATTGGATATTGGAGCAGGTGTTCCGCTAGCGGAACGTCTAGATGTAAGAGGTTAATTAGCGGGGCTATTTATGTTAGCTGGTCCGCTTCCGTGTTGTGCGGGATTATTTCTATTGTGACGGCTCATGTTCGTGTCGGCGCTATTTTACGCCGTGTGTATTTTCTCCCCTGTGTGTGGGAGTATTTTGTTTAATGAGTGAGTGTACATTAAATACGCCACTACCCTGTGCTCGCTGCTTCCTGTGCCTCATTCCTTCACCACGACTGCCAATCCGTTACAGAATCCCGCACCACGAAAAGGCATGGAATCAGCAGGAGCAGCGGCCACCCCTGTCCCCTCGATGGAGGAACGCGTCCTCCACCACACTACGGTCCTCCACCGCATAGGATCCGCGATGGACCAGATGATGGAGAGGATGGACCGATGGGAGAGAAGTGGTCTCCTCTCTCCACCTCCGGCTCCTCCGATGCAGCCACCTCCTCCTCCCACTACGTCTGGCTCAGGCGCGCTTCGTTTGGCGCTCCCGAGGGAGTATGATGGGGCGGCGGCTGGGTGCCAGGGATTTCTGCTCCAGCTCGAGCTGTACCTGGCCACCGTCAGACCTGCTCCCTCAGGAGAGGAGAGCGTGAGTGCCCTCGTTTCCTGCCTGACGGGCCGAGCTCTGGAGTGGGCTAATGCGGTCTGGAATGGCCCAGACTCGGCGAGGGACCATAATCCAGAGTTCACCCGCCGCTTTCGGGCCGTGTTCGACCACCCTCCGGAAGGAAGAGCGGCGGGTGAACGGCTGTTCCACCTCAGGCAGGAGACGAGGAGCGCTCTGGACTTCGTGTTGGAGTTCATGACCTTGGCTGCTGGGGCGGGGTGGAACGACAGGGCCCTCATAGACCACTATAGATGCAGTCTCCGGGCGGACGTCCGCAGGGAGCTGGCCTGTCGAGATGCCGCTCTATCCCTGGACGAGCTCATCGACATGTCCATTCGTTTGGACAATCTGCTGGCTGCCCGCGGGCGTTCGGAGAGGGTCCTGCCCGTTCCACCTCCGTGCAACCCCGCCCCTACCCCTATGGAGGTAGGGGGGGCCGTGCCAAGGGGCACCGGAGGAGCTGGCTCCTCCTGCACCAGCTGTGGTCGGAGAGGACACACGGCCGACCGGTGCTGGAGGAGCCAGTCTGGGAGTCGAGAGGGCAGGCAGAACACTTCTCGGTCACCCCAGGTGAGTCAGCACCAGATTCACCCAGAACCCCCTGTTGGTCAAGTGTTCTTACCTGTTTTGTTTTCTAAATTTTTCCCCTCTTCCCAGCATAGGGCGCTAGTCGATTTAGGCGCAGCTGGGAACTTTATGGATCGTGGACTTGCCATTAAGCTGGGCATTCCGCGGGTGCCGATAGACCCCCCCTTCCCCGTGCACTCCCTAGATAGCCGACCATTAGGGTCAGGGCTAGTCAGGGAGTCTACGGTGCCACTGGACATGGTAACGCAGGGGAATCATAAGGAACGCATTAGTTTTTTCCTTATTGATTCGCCTGCGTTTCCGGTGGTGCTGGGGTCCCCTGGCTGGCTGGTCACAATCCCCGTATTTCGTGGAAACAGGGGGTTCTCCAGGGGTGGTCAGAGGAGTGTTCAGGGAGGTGTCTAGGAGTTTCCATAGGTGCCACGTCGGTGGAGAGTCCAGACCAGGTGTCCCCCGTGCGCATTCCCCCTGAGTACGCCGATTTGGCGATCGCCTTCTGTAAAAAGAGGGCGACTAAATTACCACCCCATCGACAGGGGGATTGTGCGATAGACCTCCAGGTTAACGCTGCGCTTCCCAGGAGTCACGTGTACCCCTTGTCACAGGAGGAGACAGCGGCTATGGAGACATATGTCACTGAATCCCTGGGACAGGGGTACATTCGGCCCTCCATCTCACCCGCCTCCTCGAGTTTCTTTTTTGTGAAGAAAAAGGAAGGAGGTCTGCGTCCGTGCATTGATTACAGAGGTCTAAACGCTATCACGGTGGGGTTTAGTTACCCACTACCTCTCATCGCTATGGCGGTGGAATCATTTTACGGAGCAAAGTTCTTCACGAAACTGGATCTCAGGAGCGCGTATAACCTGGTGCGTGTCAGGAAGGGAGACGAGTGGAAAACCGCCTTTAGTACCACATCGGGCCATTATGAGTACCTCGTCATGCCGTATGGGTTGAAAAATGCTCCAGCTGTCTTTCAATCCTTTGTTGACGAGATTCTCAGGGACCTGCACGGGCAGGGCGTGATTGTCTATATCGATGACATTCTGATATATTCCGCCACCCGCTCCGCGCATGTGTCCCTGGTGCGCAAGGTGCTTGGTAGACTGCTGGAGCATGACCTATACGTTAAGGCTGAGAAATGTGTGTTTTCCAAATGAGCTGTTTCCTTTCTGGGTTATCGCATTTCCATGATGGAGTGTGATGGAGTGTGACCGCGTTAAGGCCGTGCGTAATTGGCCGACTCCAACCACGGTGAAGGAAGTGCAGCGGTTCTTAGGCTTTGCCAATTACTACCGGAGGTTTATCCGGGGTTTTGGCCAGGTAGCGGCTCCCATTACCTCACTGCTGAAGGGGGGGCCGGTGCGTTTGCGATGGTCGACGGAGGCGGACGGAGCCTTCAAGAAGTTGAAGACCCTGTTCACCGACGCACCCGTGTTGGCACACCCGGACCCGTCTCTAGCATTCATAGTGGAGGTGGACGCATCCGAGGCTGGGGTGGGTGCCGTGCTATCACAGCGCTCGGGTACGCCATCGAAACTCCGCCCCTGCGCTTTCTTTTCGAAGAAGCTCAGTTCGGCGGAGCGTAACTATGATGTGGGGGACAGGGAGTTGCTAGCGGTGGTAAAAGATTTGAGGGTGTGGCGGCACTGGCTTGAGGGGGCTAAACACCCCTTTCTCATCTGGACCGACCACCGAAAGCTGGAGTACATCCGGGCAGCGAGGAGACTGAATCCGCGTCAGGCAAGGTGGGCCATGTTCTTCGCCCGGTTTAGGTTCACTATCTCCTATAGACCGGGTTCCCTTAACACTAGAGCCGACGCGCTGTCCCGTCTCTATGACACGGAGGACCGGCCCATCGATCCAACTCCCATCATTCCAGCGTCTAGGCTGGTGGCACCGGTGGTATGGGAGGTGGACGCGGACATCGAGCGGGCATTAGTGTTGGAACCTGCGCCTGCGCAGGTTCCCGTGGGTCGCATGTTTGTGCCGCTCGGTGTTCGTGATCGTTTGATTCGATGGGCGCACACGCTACCTACTGCGGGTCATCCTGGTGTGGCGAGGACAGTGCGGAGTCTCAGGGGGAAGTACTGGTGGCTAAGGACGTGAGGTGCTTGGCTAAGGACGTGAGGTCCTATGTCTCTTCCTGTTCGGTGTGCGCTCAGAGTAATGCTCCTAGGCATCTACCGAGAGGGAAGTTACAGCCCCTCCCCGTTCCACAACGGCCATGGTCGCACCTGTCTATAGATTTCTTGACAGATCTTCCCCCCTCTCAGGGGAACACTGCGATTCTGGTGGTTGTGGATCGGTTCTCTAAGCCCTGCCGTCTCCTCCCATTGCCCGGTCTCCCTACGGCCCTGCAAACTGCGGAGGCCCTATTTACCCACGTCTTCCGGCACTACGGGGTGCCGGAGGACATTGTCTCTGATCGAGGTTCCCAGTTCACATCCAGGGTCTGGAGGGCGTTTATGGAGCGGCTGGGGGTCTCGGTCAGTTTGACCTCCGGAACGTCTAGATGTAAGAGGTTAATTAGCGGGGCTATTTATGTTAGCTGGTCCGCTTCAGTGTTGTGCGGGATTATTTCTATTGTGACGGCTCATGTTCGTGTCGGCGGTATTTTACGCCGTGTGTATTTTCTCCCCTGTGTTTGGGAGTATTTTGTTTAATGAGTGAGTGTACATTAAATACGCCACTACCCTGTGCTCGCTGCTTCCTGTGCCTCATTCCTTCACCACGACTGCCAATCCGTTACAATGTGAGAACTTGTTACACACACACACACACTTTCCGCCCACACACACTGTACAGCACCGTGTGAGCTCTGACAAGTACTATACACCACTGTGAATATGATGTGACACTGTCAAACAAACACTTGCAGGAGAGTACATCGATCTGTGTACTTAGATTACACTATCAAGAAGTCAATGTGTTAACCTGATCTATAATGTATGAGCAGATCTAACAGGGTTGAATATACTCTGTCTGATTTGCTATCTCTATGGCGATGGTGTTAAAACAGGCCGGCTTAAAAACAGGGCTGAGCAGGAGGTAAACAGTGAGAGGTCCCTAACTCACATGACTGTTTTCATGTTATTATGAATTCCCATAATTATTCATAGTCTGTCACACACGTACTCTTGCGCGACACACACACACACACACACACACACACACACACACACACACACACACACACACACACACACACACACACACACACACACACACACACACACACACACACACACACACACACACACACACACACTAAATAATGCTCCACACACACACAGACACACTCCTCTCTGTCTGTCTGTGTCTCTGTCTCTCTTCTGTTGCGCTACACAGGTTTCATGATGGTTGTGTGTAAACAATGTTTTGGTTTGTGAGGACATCTCAATTAAAGAGCATCAAAAATCAAAAAGCTTCTCTCTCGTGCCCTAGAAGAGGAGGAGGAGGAGGAGGGTGGAGAGAGAGATATTGAGAAAAATGTTCCCTTGTGTGCCTTCACCATTCCTGACCTTCAGTGCACTCTGAGCCACACAGAGCCACACCGGCAGCTTTACGGGTCCTCTCCAGGGACACATGACTTCTGACCCAGTAAACTACAGGGAGCCCACTGAGTGACAGTGACAAAGAGAGATGGGACATCATGTCCGCGGATGATATAACCGCAATGGAGCAACCATACTACACCGTGAGTTGAAAAAGTATATTTTTCTGTTGGATCATTTTCAAGGGTATCCCTAGATGACTGTCAGTACAGTATCCCTAGATGACTGTCAGTACAGTATCCCTAGATGACTGTCACTATCATTATTTTCTAGTTATTCTGGACCGGAAAAAACTGACTAAAACAGTGATGGACTACATAGATTCCAATAACTGGAACTACCTGGACTCCGATGCACATTTAAGTGCATCCCAGTCCCCATCTCCAGACCAGACTGTAGTCCTCCCCATCTCCAGACCAGACTGTAGTCCTCCCCATCTCCAGACCAGACTGTAGTCCTCTCCATCTCCAGACCAGACTGTAGTCCTCTCCATCTCCAGACCAGACTGTAGTCCTCTCCATCTCCAGACCAGACTGTAGTCCTCTCCATCTCCAGACCAGACTGTAGTCCTCTCCATCTCCAGACCAGACTGTAGTCCTCTCCATCTCCAGACCAGACTGTAGTCCTCTCCATCTCCAGACCAGACTGTAGTCCTCTCCATCTCCAGACCAGACTGTAGTCCTCTCCATCTCCAGACCAGACTGTAGTCCTCTCCATCTCCAGACCAGACTGTAGTCCTCTCCATCTCCAGACCAGACTGTAGTCCTCCCCATCTCCAGACCAGACTGTAGTCCTCCCCATCTCCAGACCAGACTGTAGTCCTCTCCATCTCCAGACCAGACTGTAGTCCTCTCCATCTCCAGACCAGACTGTAGTCCTCTCCATCTCCAGACCAGACTGTAGTCCTCTCCATCTCCAGACCAGACTGTAGTCCTCTCCATCTCCAGACCAGACTGTAGTCCTCTCCATCTCCAGACCAGACTGTAGTCCTCTCCATCTCCAGACCAGACGGTAGTCCTCTCCATCTCCAGACCAGACTGTAGTCCTCTCCATCTCCAGACCAGACTGTAGTCCTCTCCATCTCCAGACCAGACTGTAGTCCTCTCCATCTCCAGACCAGACTGTAGTCCTCTCCATCTCCAGACCAGACTGTAGTCCTCTCCATCTCCAGACCAGACTGTAGTCCTCTCCATCTCCAGACCAGACTGTAGTCCTCCCCATCTCCAGACCAGACTGTAGTCCTCTCCATCTCCAGACCAGACTGTAGTCCTCTCCATCTCCAGACCAGACTGTAGTCCTCCCCATCTCCAGACCAGACTGTAGTCCTCTCCATCTCCAGACCAGACTGTAGTCCTCTCCATCTCCAGACCAGACTGTAGTCCTCTCCATCTCCAGACCAGACTGTAGTCCTCCCCTTAGATGTTTAGTGAAACCGGTTTGCAACTGTGTGCCCTTCCTGTACATTTCTGTGACCTAACAACTAACCAGAAGTTACTTCATCTTAATGCTTTAGCAATGCAACTCTACCTAATTGACATTCAAACAAACAAAACCCTGAGCACTAAAAGATGCCCTTGTATGTTTCTAATTTCACAGCTCACAGATATTTCCCATTTCAAAATGGCAGTATAGGGAGAGTGCCGACTTGAATTACTTTTTGTAGAAAAGGCCCCACTTTTTTTATTTGATGCATGACCACACACACACACCACACACACACACACACACACACACACACACACACACACACACACACACACACACACACACACACACACACACACACACACACACACACACACACACACACACACACACACACACACACACACACACACACAAACCAAGGGCTCCTTCAAAGACACAGGCCCATAAAATACGGTGAGAGAAATCTCGTTCTCTTAGCTTCAAAACCCTGACGTGTGGAGCCGCATTTTAATGCAATGTAGATCCCCCTCTTTGTTCTTGAAAGCCTCAGCCGGGGTATTTTTAAACCGTGGAAATGATTTGCGAGAGGAGTGAGGAGATAGTTTCACATTTCTATAAGCGAGTGAGCTGCTAGTGCGGGTGCGCACAGTGCGGAGTGACATGAATATTTTAAGCAGCTTTGTGCTTATTTAAATGTATTTTGCTGTGAAGGTGCTGGCAGTGTGCCGCGACACGGGGTAATATCCATAATTCCTGCAATCCCAAACTAAACTCCAACGAGCAGCTGTATAATTCAGACTGGCGGCGCAAAAGCAAATAAAGTCAATTAACTATCAAATCCCTAAATTCCCCCCCTGTAATTTCCCAAAGTGAAAATGAACAGAGGGGAAAGAAAATGTATTAAATATTCTCAAAACAATAAAATGGATAACTCAACTCTCTACAGAAAATGACTTTTCCCTCCTAAAATACCAGAAAAGGGCTCAAATCAAATGAAACTGAAATGAAAACTAAATTAAACTAAAATGAGACTCTGTGCTGTGTGAGCTAAAAAGACTCCAAAAGACAATATCATATGTTAGACCTAGCTTAAATGAAAATAAAGCAAAGGAAATGTAACAGTCAAAATGAGTTTGAGGGCTGCTTATCAACAAAGCAAAGCCTTGAAAACTACACGAGGTTTCACAGGGTAAACATTGCTTCCAGCCATTGTCAAGCTCCTGGGGATGTGCTTTGGGTACGGAAGTGAGATGATGGTACAGATCATAGTAAAATAGCATCACTCTCCAGCTCGACAGAAGCCTATCCACTTTTCCTGATAATAGAGATTACTGCACTCGCTCAATGTCATTGCGATCACGTTTTTCCATAGATGCTCTATGTTGAGAGATGAGATGGATAGAAAACGTGACCGCCTGTAAAACTCTGATCAAGACTTTAGAGAAGGTGCCAAATGGTTAACGGAATGTAATTGTGAGTCATGCGTCGATAGCATGACCAAACTCTTATTATGGTAATGCCTAACATACATGTGTGTGTGTGTGTGTGTGTGTGTGTGTGTGTGTGTGTGTGTGTGTGTGTGTGTGTGTGTGTGTGTGTGTGTGTGTGTGTGTGTGTGTGTGTGTGTGTGCGTGTGTGTGTGTGTGTGCGTGCGTGTGCGTGTGTGTGTGTGATCTAAACCAATTGTACCAATATGACTAACAGCATGCAAAAGCAATTCCCATAACATCTCATGCCATGAAAAATGATTTTCCCCCTTTCTGATTTTCTCTATTTTAGCATATTTTTGCTACTGAATGTATCAGATCTTCAACCAAAACCTCATATTAGATAAAGGGAACCTGAGTTTACAAATTACAAAAAAAAGGATACTTATTTTATTTCTTTCATTAATTAACAAAGTTATGCAACACACAATTCCCCTGTGTGAAAAAGGAATTGCTCCCTTACACTCAATAACTGGTTGTGTCACCTTTAGCTACAATGACTCCAACCAAAAGCTTCCTGTAGTTGTCTCTCACATCGCTGTGGAGAGATTTTGGCCCACTCTTGCATGCAGAACTGCTTTAACTCAGCGAAATGTATGGGTTTTCAAGCATGAACTGCTCATTTCAAGTCCTGACACAACATTTCAATTGGGATTAGGCCTGGACTTTAACTAGGCTATTCCAAAATTCCATAATTGACAGACAAAATGGGACCCATCTCGTCCAAAACATTGACACAAGTTTGTCAAAAAGTACCTGGAAGCAGCTGGATGATCATCAAAGCCTCTTGGAAGAATGTTCTATGGACAGATGTATAACTGTTTGGACGACATGGGTCCCATTATACCTGGCAAAAACCAAACACTGCATTCCACAGTAAGAACCTTATACCAACGGTCAAGCATGGTGGTGGTGGTGTGATGGTGTGATGGTTTGGGGATGCTTTCCTGCCTCAGGACTGGGATGACTTGTCGTATTAGAAGGAACCATGAATTCTGCTCTGTATCAGAGAATTCTACAGGAGAATGTCAGGTCATCCATCTGTGAGCTGAAGCTGAAACGCAGCTGGGTCATGCAGCAAGACAATGATCCAAAACACACAATCAAGTCTTCATGAAAATAGCTAAAAAGCAACACATTTTAAGTTTTGGACAGACCTAATCCCAATTGAGATGTTGTGGGAGGACTTGCTGAGTTAAAACCCACAAATGTTGCTGAGTTAAACAGTTGTGTATGGAAGAGTGGGCCAGAATTCCTCCACAGCGACGTGAGAGACGGATCAACAATTACCGGAAGCGTTTGGTTGTAGTCATTGCAATTATAGGTGGCACAACAAGTTATTGAGCGTAAGGGGGCAATTACCTTTTCACACTTTTGTTTAAGAAAAAATTAAACAAGTATGTAATTGTTGTGTTATTTGTTCTCTCAGGTTCCCTTTATCTAATATCAGGTTCGTTATGCAATATTACATGTTGGTTGAAGAACATTCAGTACCAAAAATATGCAAAAGATGAGAAAATTAAAAAGGGGGCATATACTTTTTCTACTGTGGGTAGGGAAGTAGCTGTAAAAGTAGAGCTGGTTGATGCTCACTTAGCTTCAGAACCAACGGAACAACATAATCTCTGAACAACAGAATCTACTTGTCATTCAAGCAAACAACCGTACTATATAATGAAGGAGCTAAATTGCCACTATTTAAATATGGCCATTTAGCTGCTGGATTTAGCATACATCATTATGCAAAGCAACAAACAAAACTGTCAAACGTTGATATATATATATATATATATTCTGTTTAAGTGGCACACGTGGGATTCATAAAGCATGCTTTAATCCACAGAAACATGCAGAACTATCAGCATAACAGTGACATATACAGTACCAGTCAAAAGTTTGGCTACATCTACTCATTCAACAGTTTTTCATAATTTTTTCTATTTTCTACATTGTAGAATAATAGTGAAGACATCGAAACTGTGAAATAACACATATGGTATCATGTAATAAACAAAAAAGTGTTAAACAAATCCAAATATATTTGATTCTTCAAAGTAGCCACCCTTTGCTTTCATTATAGGTTTGCACACGCTTGGCAATCTCTCAACCAGCTTCACCTGGAATGCTTTTCCAACAATCTTAAAGGAGTTCCCACATATGCTGAGCACTTGTTGGCTGCTCGATCGCTGCCCACACCTGCCCGTCCGTCCAGCATCACCACTCTGGACGGTTCTTACTTAGAATATGTGGACAACTACAAATACCTAGGTGTCTGGTTAGACTGTAAGCTCTCCTTCCAGACTCACATCAAACATCTCCAATCCAAAGTTAAATCTAGAATTGGCTTCCTATTTCGCAACAAAGCATCCTTCACTCATGCTGCCAAACATACCCTCGTAAACCTGACCATCCTACCGATCCTCGACTTCGGCGATGTCATTTACAAAATAGCCTCCAATACCCTACTCAATAAATTGGATGCAGTCTATCACAGTGCCATCCATTTTGTCACCAAAGCCCCATATACTACCCACCACTGCGACATGTACGCTCTCGTTGGCTGGCCCTCGCTTCATACTCGTCGCCAAACCCACTGGCTCCAGGTCATCTACAAGACCCTGCTAGGTAAAGTCCCCCCTTATCTCAGCTCACTGGTCACCATAGCAGCACCCACCTGTAGCACGCGCTCCAGCAGATATATCTCTCTGGTCACCCCCAAAGCCAATTCCTCCTTTGGCTGTCTCTCCTTCCAGTTCTCCGCTGCCAATGACTGGAACGAACTACAAAAATCTCTGAAGCTGGAAACACTTATCTCCCTCACTAGCTTTAACCTGTTAGGGCTAGGGGGCAGTATTTGCACGGCTGGATAAAAAAAATGTACCCGATTTAATCTGGTTACTAATCCTACCCAGTAACTAGAATATGCATATACTTATTACATATGGATAGAAAACACCCTAAAGTTTCTAAAACTGTTTGAATGGTGTCTGTGAGTATAACAGAACTCATTTGGCAGGCAAAACCCTGAGACATTTTCTGACAGGAAGTGGATACCTGATGTGTTGTATTACCTTTAAACCTATGCCATTGAAAAACACAGGGGCTGAGGAATATTTTGGCACTTCCTATTGCTTCCACTAGATGTCACCAGCCTTTACAAAGTGTTTTGAGTCTTCTGGAGGGAGATCTGACCGAACAAGAGCCATGGAACGATGATGGCCCATTAGACACCTGGCGCGCGAGTTCATGTTGGGTACCCTCGTTCCAATACGTTATAAAAGAGAATGCATTCGTCCACCTTGAATATTATTCATGTTCTGGTTAAAAAAGGCCCTAATGATTTATGCTATACAACGTTTGACATGTTTGAACGAACGTAAATATATTTTTTCCCCTCGTTCATGAAGTGAAGTCCGGCGGGCTTAGATCATGTGCTAACAAGACGGAGATTTTTGGACATAAATTATGAGCTTTTTTGAACAAAACTACATTCGTTATGGACCTGTGATACCTGGAAGTGACATCTGATGAAGAGAATCAAAGGTAATGGATTATTTACATAGTATTTTCGATTTTAGATCTCCCCAACATAACGGCTAGTCTGTATCGCAACGCGTATTTTTCTGGGCGCAGTGCTCAGATTATTGCAAAGTGTGATTTCCCAGTAAGGTTATTTTTAAATCTGGCAAGTTGATTGCGTTCAAGAGATGTAAATCTATAATTCTTTAAATGACAATATAATATTTTACCAATGTTTTCTAATTTTAATTATTTAATTTTTGGTGCTGACTTGACTGCCGGTTATTGGAGGGAAACGATTTCCTCAACATCAATGCCATAGTAAAACGCTGTTTTTGGATATAAATATGAACTTGATAGAACTAAAAATGCATGCATTGTCTAACATAATGTCCTAGGAGTGTCATCTGATGGAGATTGTAAAAGGTTAGTGCATCATTTTAGCTGGTTTTATGGTTTTGGTGACCCTGTCTTTGAATTGACAAAACATTACACACAACTCTTGTAAATGTACTGTCCTAACATACTCTAAATTTATGCTTTCGCCGTAAAACCTTTTTGAAATCGTAAAACGTGGTTAGATTAAGGAGATGTTTATCTTTCAAAGGGTGTAAAATAGTTGTATGTTTGAAAAATTGGAATTTTGACATTTATTTGGATTCAAATTTGCCGCTCTTGAAATGCACCTGCTGTTGATGGAGTGCACCACGGGTGGGACGCTTGCGTCCCACCTAGCCCATAGAGGTTAAGCACCAGCTGTCAGAGCAGCTCACAGATCACTGCACCTGTACATAGCCCATCTATAATTTAGCCCAAACAACTTCCTCTTCCCCTACTGTATTTATTTATTTATTTTGCTCCTTTGCACCCCATTATTTCTATTTCTACTTTGCACTTTCTTCCACTACAAATCTACCATTCCAGTGTTTTACTTGCTATATTGTATTTACTTTGCCACCATGGCCTTTCTTGCCTTTACCTCCTTTATCTCACCTCATTTGCTCACATTGTATATAGACTTATTTTTCTACTGTATTATTGACTGTATGTTTGTTTTACTCTATGTGTAACTCTGTATTGTTGTATGTGTCGAACTGCTTTGCTTTATCTTGGCCAGGTCGCAATTGTAAATGAGAACTTGTTCTCAACTTGCCTACCTGGTTAAATAAAGGTGAAATAAAATAGTTTTGATGTCTTCACTATTATTCTACAATGTAGAAAATAGTAAAAATAAAGAAAAACCCTTGAATAAGTAGGTGTGTCCAATCTTTTGACTGGTACTGTATATGTACATGTGATGTGACCCATGCAGGAATCAAACCCACACCATTGTGTTTCCAGACCCATCCGCCTAACCCACTAAGCCATTGCAACCACAACTTGATGACAGTGACACTACATGGAAACTTCTCAGTCCTCTCAGCCCTTATCCACCCAATAGTGCAGTTCTAAATGCAGATGTCCTCGGAGCTGTGTGGGCTTCTATGGAACAACAGCTGAGGGCCAGATCAGCTAGCTAGGACTTACTGCACGTGTCACTCCACTTGGTAAAGGGAGTGGTAATACACAGAGTTGAATTGGTCTTTGTGTTCTTCAGTGAAAAGGCTTTGACCTCGACAGTCAGAGTGCTGGTGTTACATGGGTCTGGTCAGTGCCTGTGAGGATGGGGGGCAGAGGGCAGGGGGGGCTGTGTGTGTGTGTGTGTGTGTGTAAGAGTGTGTAAGAGTGTGTGTGTGGGGGGTATTGTGTATGTGTGTGAAAGAGAGAGAGAGAGATATAAATTGTGTGTGTGTGCGTGTGTGTGCTTGCGTGTGCGTGCGTGCGTGTGTGTGCGTGTGTGTGTATGTGTGCATGCGTGCATGTGTGCGTGCGTGCACAAGTTTGTATAGGGGCAGTAGCAGGACACAGCACCCCAGGGGAACTGACCTCTCTGTACCCAGAGTGCACCAGGATGATAGCCAGACAGGAAGTGCTGCATAGACACATGAAATAGAGTAGGAGCCAAATAATGGCAAAAGCTGTTGAACTTACGCACATCCAGGTACTTTCTGCAGGTGCTGGAGTTGTAGGCAAACTCATGGAAAACAGAAAGGAAAACGCTGCACACTGATGCTCATGCTTCCAGGTGATATTTATTTACAACAACGTTTCAACCCTTAGGTCTTCATCAGGCATCCATATCCCAGGTGGGGGTGGAAGGTCCTATATAATGGGGCAGTACTCAGTAACGCTGGGCGAATTGCGCGCCGCCTCATGGGTCTCCCGGTCGAACCGGGTCTGTAGTGACGCCTCTAGAACTGCGATGCAGCGCATTAGATCACTGTGCCACTCGGAAGGCCCCATATTGCACTCTAACAGCAGAGCCATTCGTATTGAACTCTAACACAGCATGGGCAACAAAAAAAGGGGATAAGTAGGCTAAATCAACAGTTATAAATACGGAAATTAAAATGTCATAAATATAAAACTACAGTTGAAGTCGGAAATGTACATACAATTAGGTTGGAGTCATTAAAACTTGTTTTTCAACCACTCCACTAATTTCTTGTCAACAAACTATAGTTTTGGCAAGACGGTCAGGACATCTACTTTGTGCACGGCACAAGTAATTTTTCCAACAATTGTTTACAGACAGATTATTTCACTTATAATTCACTGTATCACAATTCCAGTGGGTCAGAAGTTTATATACACTAAGTTGACTGCGCCTTTAAACAGCTTAGAAAATTCCAGAAAATGATGTCATGGCTTCAGAAACTTATGATAGGCTAATTTACATAATTTGAGTCAATTGGAGGTGGACCTGTGGATATATTTCAAGGCCTACCTTCAAACTCAGTGCCTCTTTGCTTGACATCATGGGAAAATAAAAAGAAATCAGCCAAGACCTCAGAAAAAAACTGTACACCTCCACAAGTCTGGTTCATCTTTGAGAGCAATTTCCAAATGCCTGAAGGTACCACGTTCATCTGTACAAACAATACTACACAAGTATAAACACAATGGGACCATGCAGCCATCATACCGCTCAGGAAGGAGACCTGTTCTGTCTCCTAGAGATGAATGTACTTTGGTGCGAAAAGTGCAAATCAATCCCAGAACAACAGCAAAAGACCTTGTGAAGATGCTGGAGGAAACAGGTGCAAAAGTATCTATATCCACAGTAAAACGAGTCCTATATCAAGATAACCTGAAAGGCCGCTCAGCAAGGAAGAAGCCACTGCTCCAAAACCGCCATCAAAAAGCCAGACTATGGTTTGCAACTGCACATGGGGACAAAGATCGTACATTTTGGAGAAATGTCCTCTGGTCTGATGAAACAAAAATAGAACTGTTTGGCCATAATGACCATCGT
This sequence comes from Salmo salar, assembly GCF_965601325.2. Classification (NCBI taxonomy): domain Eukaryota; kingdom Metazoa; phylum Chordata; class Actinopteri; order Salmoniformes; family Salmonidae; genus Salmo; species Salmo salar. The sequence continues at coordinate 31,905,747 of NC_138305.1, forward strand.
TACGTTTGGAGGAAAAAGGGGAGGGCTTGCAAGCCGAAGAACACCATCCCAACCGTGAAGCACGGGGGTGGCAGCATCATGTTGTGGGGGTGCTTTGCTGCAAGAGGGACTGGTGCACTTCACAAAATAGATGGCATCGTGAGGAAGAAAAATGTTGTGGATATATTGAAGCAGCATCTTAAGATATCAGTCAGGAAGTTGAAGCTTGGTTGCAAATTGGTCTTGCAAATGGACAATGACCCCAAGCATACTTCCAAAGTTGTGGCAAAATGGCTTAAGGACAACAAAGTCAAGGTATTGGAGTCGCCATCACAAAGCCCTGACCACAATCCCATAGAAAATTTGTGGGCAGAACTAAAAAAGCGTGTGCGAGCAAGGAGGCCTACAAACCTGACTCGTTACACCAGCTCTGTCAGGAGGAATTCATTGAACTTATTGTGGGAAGCTTGTGGAAGGCTACCCGAAACGTTTGACCCATGTTAAACAATTTCTAGGCAATGCTACCAAATACTAATTGAGTGTATGTAAACTTCTGACCCACTGGGAATGTGATGAAAGAAAAAAAAAGCTGAAATAAATCATTCTCTCTACTATTATTCTGACGTTTTACATTCTTAAAATAAAGTGGTGATCCTAACTGACCTAAGACTGGGAATTTTTCATAGGTTTAAATGTCAGGAATTGTGAAAAACTGAGATAAATGTATTTGGCTAAGGTGTATGCTAACTTCTGACTTCAACTGTTTGCTATGAGACCCAAAATTGAGCTCAGGTCCATCCTGTTTCCATTGATCATCCTTGAGATGTTTCTACAACTTTATTGTAGTCCACCTGGAGTCCACCTGTGGTAAATTAAATTGATTGGATATGATTAGGAAAGGCACACAAGGGCCCATTATTGTTTGTAGAGGTGCCAAGTCGGTTGTGCCTACCACAGAAAATATTGGTTTCTCCTTTTGGTTTGTGAGGGAATGAGTCCCTTCTGGTCCGTCAAGTCTACACCAATACAAAGGACTCAGCAGTGCAGTGGTAGGTTACACAAGCTCACAGAACGGGTCCGCCGAGTCTTGAAGCGAGTAGTGCGAAAAAAATCATCTGTCCTCGGTTGCAACACTCATTACCGAGTTCCAAACTGCCTCTGGAAGCAACGTCAGCACAAGAACTGTTTGTTGGGAGCTTCAAGAAATGGGTTTCCATGGCCGAGCAGCCGAACACAAGTTTAAGATCACCAAGCGCAATGCCAAGCGTCAGCTGGAGTGGTGTAAAGTTCGCCGCCATTGGACTCTGGAGCAGTGGAAACACGTTCTCTGGGGTGATGAATCACACTGAACCATCTGGCAGTCCGACAGACAAACCTGGGTTTGGCAGATGCCAGGAGAACGCTACCTGCCCGAATGCATTGTATCAACCTTAAAGTTTGGTGGAGGAGGAATAATGGTCTGGGGCTGTTTGTCATGGCTCGGGCTAGACCCCTTAGTTCCAGTGACGGGAAATCTTAATGCTACAGCATTACATTCTTGACGATTCTGTGCTTCCAGCTTTGTGGCAACAGTTTGGGGAAGGCCCTTTCCTCTTTCAGCATGACAATGCCCCCGTGCACAAAGTGAGGTCCATACAGAAATGGTTTGTGAAGAGCGATGCGGAAGAACTGACCTGCACAGACCTCAACCCCATCGAACACCTTTGTGATGAATTGGAATGCAGACTGTGAGCCAGGCCTAATCTCCCAACATCAGTGCCCGACCTCACTAATGCTCTTGTGGCTGAATGGAAGCAAGTCCCCACAGCAATGTTCCAACATCTAGTGGAAAGCCTTCCCAGAAGAGTGGACACTTTTATAGCAGCAAAGGTGGGACCAACTCCATATTAATGCCCATCATTTTTGAATGAGATGTCCGACGAGCTGGTGTCCACATACATTTGGCCATGCAGTGTATTTTATGGAAATAGTCTAAAGGGAAATAAGAAACGGTTTGACATGATTAACTATTTGGTTGTTGCCCTAAAATTATGAACGAGCGGTTGAAATAGCAACAGGTCCCGCGCGCGTTTGAAGCGAGTCACTGTCCATGGTGCTGAACTGAGCGTTCCCACTTGTAGCTCGCTGTATCTAGCAATTCAAGCGGCATAATATGCATCTTGGCATAGCGACAATGACGCGTCGGTCTCACGCTGCAGTGCCGAAATCCCAGCGAGCACGCTGTTTAGCCCTGAGCAAGAGATCTCAGGAGATGGGCATGAATCCCCTGCGTCGTATCTCTCTCCTTGCGATTGATGCAAGAACCTGCGTGCGCTGCCTGCAGCCACAACATCCCTGTCAAACAGCGTGCAAGAGGGGAAATCGGTAAGCGGCGAGGACATGCAGGAGAAGTCTGTAGCAAGCAGCCGCGAGTAGCAGTAACACAACCACATCCCTTTGCCATAGTTGCGGCTCGTGCGGACGCGGGCTGACTTTTAAACAGAAGCCTCCGGGGGCATTATGTTTGTCAACAATAGATGACATCCGCTTTGAGGAACGGCCCGTCGTCATCACTCACGAACGGTCTCGCGACTTTTCAAACAATGACTGACAAGACATTGGCTATGTAGGCTTATGCTATACCTTACTAAAATATACTAGGCAACCTTCTCAATCATAACTGGTTATTTGAATGGGTCAAAAACTACCGCCCCTTGTAGCCCTATTGATTGGCCTTGTAAGTGATTGATTGAACCCCGACTCTCTTACATTTACTGAGGAAGACATGTTGGGGTGTCAGCCGTTTAAAAGGTCATAGAGGTACCGAAGCCCCCTGTGTGTTCTAGGCCTGTACTGCTAGTTGGGAGATTGTACTCCTACACAGACTGATTACTAGACTCCCTTATAACCACGAATGCTCATTATTGCTTTGATGGTAATTTTAAAACGAGCTCATGTCATAGGCCTACACATCCTACAAAATAGCCGTTACTGAAAGTAAAGCAACAATTATTTTTAAGGGACCCCCAAAGGAACAATGAATAGGGAGCTTTTTGGTAGCCTAGTTGCTGTGTTGATTTATCCTATAGTTTAATTGATGTGACCAATAGAAGGATTAGGCTACCTCTCTCTAAAGGAAACCGTTCGCTGTCGAGTGACTGACACCATATCCAGCAAGAGTTCTGGTCATATATATTGGCTAACGTGTGTTTTATGTGTAGCACTATGCCGCAAGCTGTTGCATATAGATGTGGACTATTTGGATGAAATAGGTTCACATATGACACAGCAAACTAAGGAAACCCAACCATTCACCTTGTATTATTCCACCAACGATCACGCTCGCCGGTTCTCAGTGAATTTGGCCATAATACACGCCATCCAGTGAATATGTTGTTTGTTTGACCACGAGGGTCGTGCAATAGGCAATTCCAATATTCTGGGTAAAAGTCTGTGATTTAAATGTCAATTCGAATCTGTCATGTGTCTCATTTTGCTTAGAATGAATATTTGGGATCCGAATCACCATGTTTGTGAAGAAAGGGGCAACAGTGTGCCACTGCCAAAAGGTCAAAACAACGTAGCCATGAAGCACAAACAGGGCCAATCTCTGAACCATTAAAGGCTACAACAATGAGAGGTGAACGGATCATTTCTCCTTTCTTCTCCACTACAAACAACAAGTATCTTACCATATCTTAAAACGTGCGGCATCCCGCGAGAGTATCCCAGAAACAGCATCAGAAGCGGGAGCAGCAGTCTGAGGTTGAACCTGAAAACGAGACTAGTTATCAGCGGGGAGGTAATCTTCATGTTGTTTGCAAAATGCACAGTGGTGATCCCCCGTACGCTTTTGATTCGCCCGGAATTCGGTCTACGGTCTTTCGGCAGGGTGATGGCAGCCCACGCGCAGGATCACGGCATGGTCGCTCGCGCTTCCCCTAAATCCATTAGCAGTCCCGGCATGATTCCCTACTTCACTGCGCCAAGAAACGATCCTCCGGTTCAAGAGACGGCGGGACATCCATGACGGGCGTTACAAACCGGTGGGGGCCCATACATGGGCCGGTGCCTAGCGGAGGTGAGACACGGGCAGCCGGATACCCACACGTGAAGAGCGTTGGTAGGGGAGCAGCGGAGAGCGCCAAGCAGAGCTGAATCGCAATAGCAGCCTATGAGGCACTTTATGTTGCCTACTCTCCCATTATACTGCACTGCTGCACAGCCTCTGACGTCGAGCCAAGGTTAGTGTGAGCGCGCGCCAGAGAAATAGCCTACAGAAGAGGGGGAATGGAAGGGTGAGAGGCAGAGAGCGAGAGAGCGAGAGAATATGTCACAGGTTCTGCCGACAACAGTGTGCCACATATCCTTATCTGCATCCCAAATTAACTGCTCTTTTACAACGCTATTAGTTCCTCGGCTAATGCCATCCACCCACCCATTTTGATTATGTAACGCTTGTGAGCGTTTTTACATCGCTCTGCGCAAGTAGCTTATCCACACAGACCAAGACTGTTCTCTCTAGGTCATAACCAGTGTCGCTATGTAATAGGACGCCAGACTATAGCGTCTCATCATCTGTGAACTATGATTTGGGCGTAATGGTGTGACTGTGGAAGACGTTCGTGGTGGATTATGCTGCTCCACAACAGCTTACCCATTCATCCAAAGGATGATGTAAAAAATGAATTGGGCCACCATTCATTCTAGAGGTCGATTTATTTTTTCTTCTTTGCTATATATTGTCTTCTGTTATTGAAAGTGATGGTATTCAATAATAAACACGATGGTCTGAAAACGGTCTGAAAACACAAGCATCGATGTTTGCAGAAAAGTGCAGTTGAATAGCTTAGAAACACGCTGGTCATTTATTTCAGCACCAATCACTGCCCCTCTGCGAATTTCAGCACCATGGACAGCGACGCAGTGACCCAGGCTGCATTCTCTGTAACAAGCTTAAGGCAGTAAGTTGGTGCTCTACGGAAAACAAGCGCCTCATTAGGCTAAATCAACCAGAATGTTGTAATATGTGTCCCCTTCACTTTTTCAGACATTTGGTTGTAGGCCTATGTAGGACAAGCCATGCGGGTACACCATGAATTGAGTAAGAGATGCTAGTCTTTGAATTGGTTTTAAATTGTCAGTTTAGAACCATTCAGAGACGTGACAATATGATGATTGTTCGCTGTTAGTGTAACTACATCCTTTCAAGGAATGAGTGGCAATTTTCTGAACGTTGGGCTTTATATCATATGAACAATGCACTCTAAGATCAAAACATAATTTCCATCTAGGCTTCAGAATCCAATCAATAAAACTGCTTCCAATTTTGTATAACCTTATGAGACAGGCCACGAAGACTTACAGCATATTAAACTATTGTTGACTTACTTTTGCCATTGCTGACATTTGATGAAAGTACAAAAAAACGAATAGGCCTTTTAACCAAATGCAGCTCACTTATCTCTTTCCTTGTACACATGTGAGAGGGAAAGACTTGAGTCAATGGTGAGAATTGAAATTGGCAGAGAGGAGCGAACCCATAACACCAGCTATCGACAGTATCCGCTCTGGAGGCACGAATATTTAACCTATGCAAATTACTTCACTTTAGACTTAAAAGCCTTCCAAGATCTGATCGCTCCGCGTGTATGCCTATCAACCGCCTCACAACCGCCACTGGAAAGCCAAAGACTCACGAACTAACTGCATAAAGAGATATGTGTCACCATGACAACCGATTAAAATCTGTGTAGATTTAGGAAAGCAATAATTGCTTAGAGTTAGTTAAAATATCACGTTTATATGTGAATACCCCCAACTGCATCGGCATGGAATGTAGGCGCAAAGGTTATAGATGTTTACAGTGCGTGCAAACGTTATCAGAGCCCGGGCCCCAAGTGTGCGATTCAGCCAGGGCTGATGATGAATCCGCGGTAGGTAACCTTCAGCAAAAAGGCCCCTCTACGAGTGGGTAGAGTGGCGATGAGAAGGGATTTAATCTTCTGCACCGAATGCACGGAGATATGAAAGAACTCTTTGATCTTTGCCCAACTCCTCCACCATAGCCCCAACCCACTGGATGAACAGTGTCATTGTATGTGGTCTCAAGTTTGAAGAAGTGAATGACAGGTGTGTGTGCGCGCGTGTGCGTATGTGTGTGTGTGTGTTTGTGTGTGTGTGAGAGAGAGAGAGAAACTGCACTGTGCGTGTGTGTGTTTCCTAGAAACAGCAGCCACAGTACAAAGAGTGTTTGGGTTAATCAGATGCAAATCTACTTACATCAACCAAGGCACTTTTTCCTAACCCTCGAGCATTGGGAGAGTCAATAGGTCTCTCTATTCAAGCACATTTTGAATAGCCTATGTAAACACCAATATTGCCTGCAAAAAAATACAAAGACACATGATCGATCGTTATCTAAGAACTTACAAACAACCAAAAGAAAACCAAAACTTGGATACAATGGGTAGTCGTGTGAACGTTCATACGACACTGGGTTGGGAATTTGGTTGCGTGTCTACACAGACGCACACTCTCTGACTGCGAGGTGAGAATATCAAACACACTGAAGCACTCGCCATCCCACCATCTGTGCTATTACCATAATTATGGAGAAAAGCAGCGTTTCACTAAGCCTCACACCCAGCATGAAAGGAATGCTTATTGAGCTTAGGGGAGAAGACATCGACTGATGGAGAGAAAATGCTGCAGAAACCGCTACTGGTAATTCACCTCTGGTGAAACATCGCCCTCTGTCTTGTAATATAAGTACTTCAGGTAGGTGGTCATAAAGCCAGATTGGGATCTGTAGATGAATGTCTGCAACAGTGCACCTATCCAGCTAGTGTAGGATTGATGGTGCTGTTGATGTTGGGGGGGGGGGGGGGGTGGTTATGGAGTGAGGCAGCAGAGGGTACTTGGGTTTTCTATTTCTAATTGTTATAGGGCCAACATGAATTCATGGTACGTTCACAAGCTGCCAGAGCTATCGGAAATACGAGATTCCGACTTGGAAGTTTCACTTGAACGACAATTCAAGTGTAATTATAAGCGGGGAAACCCAGAGAGAAAAAAACGAGTTACTCGAGTTGTTACGTTTCACCGCTGACCTTCACCTTTTCAACAACAAATCAGTTTCTGACACATAGAAACCTATCAACGTGGATAATGTAGCTAGTTAAGCTTGCTAAGTTTATTACTAGCAATGTGAGCTAGCTCATCTAGCTAGCTGAAATGCTATTGGTTGAAGAATTGTTCCGACATCAAAAGCACTTGAACACAAAATCATATCAGACTTACGACTTCCTTATTGGGATGTTTCCCCCTTCCGACGACCACATGAATACAGCACCAGTGTGTCTGTTGGGGTTTTGTACTTCTGATTTAGGTACTACGTGAAACCAGTGTGTGTTTTGGGGCTTTGTAGTACATATTACTAAATCCAGGCTTCGCTGTGTGTACACATAGAGTACTGCTCAAACGTTTGGACACACCTACTCATTCCAGGGTTTTTCTTTATTTTGACTATTTTCTACATTGTAGAATAACAGTGAAGACATCAAAACTATGAAATAACACATATGGAATAATGTAGTAACCAAAAAAGTGTTAAACAAATCAAAAAATATATTTTATATTTGAGATTCTTCAAACTAGCCACCCTTTGCCTTGATGACAGCTTTGCACACTCTTGGCATTCTCTCAACCAGATTCATGAGGTAGTCACCTGGAATGCCTTTCAATTAACAGATGTGCCTTGTTAAAAGTGAATGTGTAATTTATTTCCTTCTTAATACGTTTGAGCCAATCAGATGTGCTGTGACAAGGTAGGGGTGGTATACAGAAGATAGCCCTATTTGGTAAAAGTCCAAGTCCATATTATGGCAAGAACAGCTCAAATAAGCAAAAAGAAATGACACTCCATCATTACTTTAAGACATGAAGGTCAGTCAATGCGGAAAATGTCAAGAGTTTTGAAAGTTTCTTCAAGTGCAGTTGCAAAAACCATCAAGCGCTATGATGACACTGGCACTTATGAGGACCGCCACAGGTAAGGAAGACCCAGAGATACTTCTGCTGCAGAGGATACGTTCATTAGAGTTAACTGCACCTCAGATTGCACCCCAAATAAATTCTTCACAGAGTTCAAGTAACAGACACATCTCAACATCAACTGTTCAGAGGAGACTGTGTAAATCAGCCGTTCATGGTCGAATTGCTGCAAAGAAACCATTACTAAAGGACACCTGCTTGGGCCAAGAAACATGAGCAATGGACATTAGACTTGTGGAAATCTGTCCTTTGGTCTGATGAGTCCAAATTTGAGATTTTTGGTTCCAATTCCGTGTCTTTATGAGACGCAGAGTAGGTGAACGTATGATCTCTGCATGTGTGGTTCCCACTGTGAAGCATGGAGGAGGAGGTGTGATGGTGGGGGTGCTTTGCTGGTGACACTATCAGTAATTTATTTAGAATTCAAGGCACACTTAACCAGCATGGCTACCACAGCAATACACCATCCCATCGTGATTGTGCAGTATACATACAGTTGAAGTCAGAATTTACATACACCTTAGCCAAATACATTTAAACTCAGTTTTTCACAATTCATGACATTTAACCCTAGTAAAATTTCCCTGTCTTAGGTCAGTTAGGATCACCACTTTATTTTAAGAATGTGAAATGTCCGAATAATAGTAGAGAAAATGATTTATTTCAGCTTTTATTTCTTTCATCACATTCCCAGTGGGTCAGAAGTTTACATGCACTCAATTAGTATTTGGTAGCATTGCCTTGAAATTGTTTAACATGGGTCAAATGTTTCGGGTAGCCTTCCACAAGCTTCCCACAATAAGTTGGGTGACTTTTGGCCCATTCCTCCTGACAGAGCTGGTGTAACTGAATCAGGTTTGTAGGCCTCCTTGCTCACACACGCTTTTCAGTTTTGCCCACAAATTTTCAATGTGATTGAGGTCAGGGCTTTGTGATGGCCACTCCAATACCTTGACTTTGTTGTCCTTAAGCCATTTTGCCACAACTTTGGAAGTATGCTTGGGGTCATTGTCCATCTGGAAGACCCATTTGCGACCAAGCGTTAACTTCCTGACTGATGTCTTGAGATGTTGCTTCAATATATCCACATCATTTTCTTTCCTCGTGATGCCATCTATTTTGTGAAGTGCACCAGTCCCTCCTGCAGCAAAGCACCCCCACAACATGATGCTGCCACCCCTGTGCTTCACGGTTGGGATGGTGTTCTTCTGCTTGCAAGCCTCCCCCTTTTTCCTCCAAACATAATGATGGTATTTATGGCCAATCAGTCCTATTTTTGTTTCATCAGACCAGAGGACATTTCTCCAAAAAGTACGATCTTTGTCCCCATGTGCAGTTGCAAACCATAGTCTGGCTTTTTTATGGTGGTTTTGGAGCAGTGGCTTCTTCCATGCTGAGCAGTCTTTCAGGTTAAGTTGATATAGGACTCCTTTTACTGTGGATATAGATACTTTTGTACCTGTTTCCTCCAGCATCTTCACAAGGTCCTTTGCTGTTGTTCTGGGATTGATTTGCATTTTCGCACAACAGTACGTTCATTTCTAGGAGACAGAACGCTTCTCCTTCCTGAGCGGTATGACGGCTGCGTGATCCCATGGTGTTTATACTTGCATACTATTGTTTGTACAGATGAACGTGGTACCTTCAGGTGTTTGAAAATTTCTCCCAAGGATGAACCAGACTTGTGGATGTCTTTTTTTCCAAGGTCTTGGCTGATTTCTTTAGATTTTCCTCTGATGTCAAGCAAAGAGGCACTGAGTTTGAAGGTAGGCCTTGAAATACATCCACAGGTACACCTCCAATTGACTCAAATTATGTCAATTAGCCTATCAGAAGCTTCTAAAGCCTTGACATAATTTTCTGGAATTTTATAAGCTTTTTCAAGGCGCAGGCAACTTAGTATATGTAAACTTCTGACCCACTGGAATTGTGATACAGTGAATTATAAGTGAAATAATCTGTCTGTAAACAATTGTTGGAAAAATTACTTGTGCCATGCACAAAGTAGATGTCCTAACCGACTTGCCAAAACTATAGTTTGTTAACAAGAAATTTGTGGAGTGGTTGAAAAACAAGTGTTAACGACTCCAACCTAAGTGTATGTAAACTTCCCACTTCAGCTGTATATACTTAACAAAAATATGAACGCAACATGTAACCATTTTAACGATTTTACTGAAATACAGGTCATATAAGGAAAGCAGTCAATTGAAATAAATTCCTTTGGCCCTAATCAATGTATTTCACATGACTGGTCAGGTGGGCAGCCATGGGTGGGCCTGGGAAGGCATATTCCCATCCACTTGGGAGCCAGGCAAACCCACTGGGGAGCCAGGCCCAGCCAATCACAGTGAGTTTTTCCCCACAAAAGGGCTTTATTACAGACAGAAATACTCCTCAGTTTCATCAGCTGTCTGGGTGGCTGTTCTCAGACGATACCTAAGTTGAAGAAGCCGGATGTGGAGTTCCTGGGCTGGTGTGGTTACTTGTGGTCTGCTGTTGTGAGGACGGTTGGACATCCAAATTCTCTAAAACGACGTTGGAGGCTGCTTATGGAAGATAAATTAACATTAAATTATCTGGCAACAGCTCTGGTGGACATTCCTGCAGTCAGCATATTTTGTTGTGTGTGTGCGTGTGCATGTGTGTGTGTGTGTGTGTGTGTGTGTGTGTGTGTGTGTGTGCGCACGTATGTAAGGGAAACCGTCTCTCTCTCTTTCCCTCCCCTATTTCTCTCTCTCTCCCCCCTCTCTCCCTTCTCTCTCTTTCTCTCAATCCCCCTCTCTCTCTCACCCCCTTTTCTCTCTCTCTCCCCCTATCGCTCTCTCTCTCTCTCCCCTTCTCTCTCTCTGTCTCCCCCTTCTCTCTCTCTCCCCTTCTCTCTCTCTCTCTCTCTCTCCCACGCTCCCTCAAAACATGAGATATTTGTGGCATTGTGATGTGTGACAAAACTGTACATTTTAGAGGGGCCTTTTATTGTCCCCAGCACAAGGTGCACCTGTGTAATGATAATGCTGTATAATCTGCTTCTTGATATGCCACACCTGTCAGGTGGATGAATTATCTTGGCAAAGGAGAAATGCTAATTAACAGGGATGTAAACATATTTGAGATAAATAAGCTTTTTGTGCGTATGGAACATTTCTGGGATCTTTTATTTCAGCTCATGAAACATGGGACCAGCACTTTACATGTTGTGTTTAAGTGTTCAGTATGTTTTAGGAGAGGAGTTCAATGAGGTCTGTTTGTACCAATCCACTTGTCAATACTGCTATATTGAAGAGTGGCTCTATTGTGAGTGGGCCAATTATGAATGTGGGTTTAAAAGTTTCCATAATGCATTTTGGAGGGCTTTTAATAACCTGTTAGGGCTAGGGGGCAGTATTTACACGGCCGGATAAAAAACGTACCCGATTTAATCTGGTTATTACTACTGCCCAGAAACTAGAATATGCATATAATTATTGGCTTTGGATAGAAAACACCCTAAAGTTTCTAAAACTGTTTGAATGGTGTCTGTGAGTATAACAGAACTCATATGGCAGGCAAAAACCTGAGAAGATTCTGTACAGGAAGTGCCCTGTCTGACCATTCCTTGGGCTTCTTGACTCTTTTTATTGAAAACTTAGGATCTTTGCTGTAACGTGACACTTCCTACGGCTCCCATAGGCTCTCAGAACCCGGGAAAAAGCTGAATGATGTCGAGGTAGCTCCTGGCTGAAAAACATTAGTGCCTTTGGTAAGTGGTCTATCAGAGGACAATGACACTGAGGCGCGTGCACGAGGCGACCCCATATTTTTATTTTCTCTCTCTTTGTAATAAAACACAGATTCCCGGTCGGAATATTATCGCTTTTTTACGAGAAAAATGGCATAAAAATTGATTTGAAACAGCGATTGACATGCTTCGAAGTACGGTAATGGAATATTTAGATTTTTTTTGTCACGAAACGCGTCGGGCGCGTCACCCTTCTTTACCCTTTCGGATAGTGTCTTGAACGCACAAATAAAACGCCGCTATTTGGATATAACTATGGATTATTTTGAACCAAACCAACATTTGTTATTGAAGTAGAAGTCCTGGGAGTGCATTCTGACGAAGAACAGCAAAGGTAATAACATTTTTCTTATAGTAAATCTGACTTTGGTGAGGGCTAAACTTGGTGGGTGTCTAAATAGATAGCCCTGTGATGCCGGGCTATCTACTTAGAATATTGTAAAATGTGCTTTCACCGAAAAGCTATTTTAAAATCGGACATAGCGAGTGCATAGAGGAGTTCTGTATCTATAATTCTTAAAATAATTGTTATGTTTTTTGTGAATGATTATCGTGAGTAATTTAGTAAATTCACCGGAAGTTTGCGGGGGGTATGCTAGTTCTGAACGTCACATGCTAATGTAAAAAGCTGGTTTTGATATAAATATGAACTTGATTGAACAAAACATGCATGTATTGTATAACATAATGTCCTAAGATTGTCATCTGATGAAGATCATCAAAGGTTAGTGCTGCATTTAGCTGTGATTTGGGTTTATGTGACATTATATGCTAGCTTGAAAAATGGGTGTCTGATTATTTCTGGCTGGGTACTCTGCTGACATAATCTAATGTTTTGCTTTCGGACAGTGTGGTTAGATTAACGAGAGTCTTGTCTTTAAAATGGTGTAAAATAGTCATATGTTTGAGAAATTGAAGTAATAGCATTTCTAAGGTATTTGAATAACGCGCCACGGGATTCCACTGGCTGTTACGTAGGTGGGACGAAATCGTCCCACTGGCCCTAGAGAAGTTAACCTACTGTAGGCTAAGGGAAGATCACATACATGAAAATCTTTCTCTCTCTAACTCTCTCTCTCTCTCGCTCTCTCTCTCTGCGATGACAGAGGCAAGGAAACCATGGAAACGGGTGCCTGATGCACTGTGAATGGTGAAAAGACCCTGAAAGAGAACATGATCATACACGTTAGCCACACAATATGTTAGAAGAGCCCTTGTAGAGGTACTGCTACAGTGTTGTGTTTAATACACATGGCAGCAATTGCAATGCTAAAATGGGATATTCAACAGGTTTTTCAAATGCTCAGGGTTATATTTTCTCATAATTGAGCAAATACATGGCATACCATATTTTCTGTCCTCCACATCAATTATTATTTTTTACTTAAATTAGGCAAGTCAGTTAAGAACAAATTCTTATTTACAATGACGGCCTACCCCGGCCAAATCCGGATGACGGTGGGCCAATTGTGCGTCGCACTATGGTACTTCCTATCACAACCAGATGTGATACAGCCTGGATTCAAACCAGGGACTGTAGTGACACCTCTTGCACTGAGATGCAGTGCCTTAGACCAATGCACCACTTGGGAGCCCATAATGCAGCATACTATAATGCAGCGTTCTTCTTGGACGGAGGCAAACTGGCTGATATGTCTACCTGTCCCTACTGTTGCTGTTGTTTAAAAAGACCCCACATATTTCTACCTGTTCCTAGTGTTGCTGTTGTTTAAAAAGACCCCACATATGTCTACCTGTCCCTAGTGTTGCTGTTGTTTAAAAAGACCCCACATATTTCTACCTGTCCCTAGTGTTGCTGTTGTTTAAAAAGACTACAGATATGTCTACCTATCTCTAGTGTTGCTGTTGTTTAAAAAGACTACAGATATGTCTACCTGTCCCTAGTGTTGCTGTTGTTTAAAAAGACTACATATATGTCTACCTGTCCTGTAACTCCCTGGCCATAGAGAGGGTTTTTTTGTTCTTTATTTTGGTTAGGCCAGGGTGTTACATTGAGTGGGCGTTCTATGTTTTTGTATTTCTTTGTTTTGGGCCGAGTAGGGTTCCTAATCAGAAGCAGCTGTCTATCGTTGTCTCTGATTGGGAATCATACTTAGGCAGCCTATTTTCCTTTGGGGTTTTGTGGGTAGTTGTTTTCTGCTCCAGTCCGGAGCCGCCAGAGCCGCCCGCCTGTCCGGAGCCGCCAGAGCCGCCCGCCTGTCCGGAGCCGCCAGAGCCGCCCGCCTGTCCGGAGCAGCCAGAGCCGCCCGCCTGTCCGGAGCAGCCAGAGCCGCTGTTGGCTTTCGTTTTCCCTGTTTGTTTTTGAAGTGTCTCATTAAAAATCAATATGACCACTTACCACGCTGCATCTTGGTCCCCTCTTCCAGACGATCATAACATGTCCCTAGTGTTGCTGTTGTTTAAAAAGACCCCACATATTTCTACCTGTCCCTAGTGTTGCTGTTGTTTAAAAAGACTACAGATATTTCTACCTGTCTCTAGTGTTGCTGTTGTTTAAAAATACTACATATATGTCTACCTGTCCCTAGTGTTGCTGTTGTTTAAAAAGACTACAGATATGTCTACCTGTCTCTAGTGTTGTTGTTGTTTAAAAAGACTACAGATATTTCTACCTGTCCCTAGTGTTGCTGTTGTTTAAAAAGACTACAGATACGTCTACCTGTCCCTAGTGTTGCTGTTGTTTAAAAATACTACATATATGTCTACCTGTCCCTAGTGTTGCTGTTGTTTAAAAATACTAGAGATATTTCTACCTGTCCCTAGTGTTGCTGTTGTTTAAAAATACTACATATATGTCTACCTGTCCCTAGTGTTGCTGTTGTTTAAAAAGACTACATATATTTCTACCTGTCTCTAGCGTTGCTGTTGTTTAAAAAGACTACAGATATTTCTACCTGTCCTTTCACTAACTGAAGCAGATTAATTTATTTTCCCGAAGATATCATTCAAAAACTTCTAAATGACTTTCCCATTCCAGATCCCTCTGATGTCCCGTTAGGGTCGTTCCACCTCATAAAACACAAGAGAGAGGATTTCAACACCAACCATCTCAGATTGTTCTGAAATCATTTCTGTTGTTAGAAACAGATGACATCAGCATTCCTGCAACATTGATTTGTTTAAATATAATTTGATCTCTGAGACCATTTTAATTGATAGGTTTCATATATTATCCAATAATGATAGTACCTAACATCCGATATGGATAAAACTTGTTTCTAACAACGAGTAAGACATTCAAAGAAGTAGTCAAAAGCTACCCATGGACCCCAAGCTAATTCCACCCCAACAACGAGCATATAGTATCACTTCTCTATGTTTGAGAAGTAGTATGGAGCTGCAGCTCGGCGTATTGTTTCTTCATTCACCCTCTCCCTATCTCCCTCTCCCTTTCTCCCTCTCTCCCTCTCTCCCTTTCTCCCTCTCTCCCTTTCTCCCTCATTCCCTCTCTCCCTCTCCCTCTCACCCTCTCACCCTCTCCCTCAGTCTCCCTCTCACCCTCTCCCTCTC
This sequence comes from Salmo salar, assembly GCF_965601325.2. Classification (NCBI taxonomy): domain Eukaryota; kingdom Metazoa; phylum Chordata; class Actinopteri; order Salmoniformes; family Salmonidae; genus Salmo; species Salmo salar. The sequence goes on from NC_138305.1 coordinate 31,921,069, forward strand.
ACCCTCTCTCCCTCTCACCCTTTATTTCTTGTATGGTGTATGTGTCGAGCAGTAACGTGTGTCCAAGACCATTTCCTCCTCAGGAACAATGTAGACCTTACACACCATCTTAGCCTACACCAAATCCATTTGACTTTGATTGACATAATCTGGTAACCCTTTATTTTACAGCTCAGTAAGTACTAGTTTGTTGTTTACAGGTGGGTCTAATCCTGAATGCTGATTGGTTAAACCCTCATTCCAGCCGGGGGTCTATTCCACAAGTTACCACTGGCTCAATCTGTGACGTTAAAGTGCCTATTTACTCTTTTCCATCTGACTGCGCAATCCACTGTCTCATCAGCCCAGTCAAGCAATTTATAAACTTGATCTGCACTATAAAAAGAAACAGATGAAATAATGTTTTTAACCACATGGCTCTAACAGCAATGGCCCATACTGTATGTCTGAGATGCCTCTGTAAATTAGCTAGTCCACCGAGAGAAAGTCAGGCATTCTGCAGAGGCGATATTTAGTCAGCTGAGACAGTAATTAGGACCTCTCTGCACCCTGTCACTTTGAGTTAGCGCTGTTGGATGCTAGCTGATACCCTGAGCCCTCCCTCCCTCCCTGTCTCTCTCTCTCCCTGTCTCTCTCTCCCTGTCTCTCCCTCCTTGTCTCTCCCTCCCTGTCTCTCTCTCCCTGTCTCTCTCTCCCTGTCTCTCCCTCCCTGTCTCTCCCTCCTTGTCTCTCCCTCCCTGTCTCTCTCTTCCTGTCTCTCCCTCCCTGTCTCTCTCTTCCTGTCTCTCCCTCCCTGTCTCTCCCTCCCTGTCTCTCCCTCCCTGTCTCTCTCTCCCTGTCTCTCCCTCCCTTTCTCTCCCTCCCTGTCTCTCTCTCCCTGTCTCTCCCTCCCTTTCTCTCCCTCCCTGTCTCTCCCTCCCTGTCTCTCCCTCCCTGTCTCTCTCTCCCTGTCTCTCTCTCCCTGTCTCTCTTTTTGTGTGTGGTAGGCTCCACTGTACACCTGCACTGACAGAATATATTAAAATGTGGACAGCATATGAAACTTCACATACCGACAGGCTTTCAAATTAGTGTTAGTGTTACACTGAATGGAGAGATGAAGAGAGAGTCTGCAGATTAACTGATAGTGGGGATTTCAGCATTAGATCTTGATGTTTTGCTGTGTTTCGTGTTTGGATATTGTGGAGGGGAGGGGGACTGTAAAATGTGTGTGGGGGGGGTACTGTAAACTGTGTATGGGGATGAAGTGTAAACTGTATGGGTGTGTGGGGGGGACTGTAAACTGTGTTTGGGGGACTGTAAACTGTGTGAGGAGACTGTAAACTGTGAGGGTATGTGGGGGGAAACTGTAAACTGTTTGGGGGGAACTGTAAACTGTGTGGGCGTGTGGGGGGACTGTAAAAAGTGTGGGTGTGTGGGGGGGAAACTGTAAACTGTGTGGGGGGGGGGACTGTAAACTGTGGGTGTGTGGGGGGAACTGTACACTTTGTGGGTGTATGGGGGGTACTGTAAACTTTGTGGAGGGGACTGCACACTGTGTAGGTGTGTAGGGGGAACTGTAAACTGTGTGAGGAGGATGTAAACTGTGCGGGTGTGTGGGAGGGAACTGTAAACTGTGCGGGTGTGTGGGAGGGAACTGTAAACTGTGCGGGTGTGTTGGAGGGGGACTGTAAACTGTGCGGGTGTGTAGGGGGGAACTGCACTATTGGTTAGAGCCTGTAAGTAAGCATTTCACTGTAAGGTCTCCACCTGTTGTATTCGGCGCACGTGACAAAAAAACTTTAATTTGATTTGATTTTGTGTGGGGGGAACTAAACTGTGTGGGTGTGTGGGGAAACTGTAAACTGTGTGGGTGTGTGGGGGGACTGTACACTTTGTGGGTGTGTGGGGAGGAACTAAACTGTGTGTGTGTGGGGGGGGAACTAAACTGCGTGGGTGTGTGGGGGGAACTAAACTGTGTGGGTGTGTGGGGGGAACTAAACTGTGTGGGTGTGTGGGGGGGACTGTACACTTTGTGGGTGTGTGGGGGGAACTGTAAACTGTGTGGGTGTGTGGGGGGAACTAAACTGTGTGGGTGTGTGGGGGGAACTAAACTGTCTGGGTGTGTGGGGGGAACTAAACTGTGTGGGTGTGTGGGGGGGACTGTAAACTGTGTGGGTGTGTGGGGGAACTGTAAACTGTGTGGGTGTGTGGGGGGGAACTGTAAACTGTGTGGGTGTCTGTGTGGGTGTGTGTGGAGGGGGATCTGTAAACTATGTGGGTGTGTGGGGGGGACTGTAAACTGTGGGGGGGTGGGGAACTGTAAACTGTGTGGGGGGATGTAAACTGTGTGTGTGTGTGTGGGGAACTGTACACTGTGTGGGTGTGTGGGGGGGAACTGTAAACTGTGTGGGTGTGTGGGGGGGAACTGTAAACGGTGTGGGTGTGTGTGTAGGTGTGTGTGGAGGGGGATCTGTAAACTATGTGCGTGTGTGGGGGAACTGTAAACTATGTGGGTGTGTGGGGGGGACTGTAAACTGTGTGGGTGTGTGGGGTGGACTGTAAACTGTGTGGGTGTGTGGGGGGGAACTGTAAACTGTGTGGGGGGGTGGGGAGGAACTAAACTGTGTGGGGGGATGTAAACTGTGTGGGTGGGTGTGTGGGGAACTGTAAACTGTGTGGATGTGTGGGGGGAACTGTAAACTGTGTGGGTGTCTGTGTGGGTGTGTGAGGAGGGGGATCTGTAAACTATGTGGGTGTGTGGGGGGAACTGAAAACTTTGTGGGTGTGTGGGGGGAACTAAATTGTGTGGATGTGTGGGGCGGAACTGTAAACTGTGTGGGTGTGTGGGGGGTAACTGTAAACTGTGTGGGGGGGGGGGGGGGCACTGTAAACTGTGTGGGGGGGATGTAAACTATGTGGGTGTATGTGTGGGGAACTGTACACTGTGTGGGTGTGTGGGGGGAACTGTAAACTGTGTGGGTGTGTGGGTGTGAACTGTAAACTGTGTGGGTGTGTGGGGGGAACTGTAAACTGTGTGGGTGTGTGGGGGGAACTGTAAACGGTGTGGGTGTGTAGGTGTGTGTGGAGGGGGATCTGTAAACTATGTGCATGTGTGGGGGGAACTGTAAACTATGTGGGTGTGTGGGGGGGACTGTAAACTGTGTGGGTGTGTGGGGGGAACTGTACACTTTGTGGATGTGTGGGGGAACTAAACTGTGTGGGTGTGTATGGAAACTGTAAATTGTGTGGGTGTGTGGGGGGAACTGTACACTGTGTGGGTGTCTGTGTGGGTGTGTGTGGAGGGGGAACCGTAAATTGTGTGGGTGTGTGGGGGGGAACTAAACTGTGTGGGTGTGTTTGGGGGGGAACTGTAAGCTATGTGGGTGAGTGGGGGAACTGTAAGTTGTGTGGGTGTGTGGGGGGGAACTTTAAACTGTGTGGGTGTGTAGGGCGAGGGAAACTGTCAACTGTGTGGGTGTGTGTGGGGGGGACTGTAAACTGTGTCGGTGTGTGGGGGGATTGTAAACTGTGTGGGTGTGTGGGGGGGACTGTAAACTGTGTCGGTGTGAGGGGGAGGGAAACTGTCAACTGTGTTGGAGTCTATGTGGGTGTGTGTGGGGGGAACTGTAAACTGTGTTGGTGGGTGTGTGTGGGGGGGAACTGTAAACTGTGTGGGGGGTGGGGGGAACTGTACACTGTGTGTGGGGGGGACTGTAAACTGTGTGGGGGGGACTGTAAACTGTGTGGGGGGGACTGTAAACTGTGTGGGGGGGACTGTACACTGTGTGTGGGAGGGACTGTACACTGTGTGTGGGAGGGACTGTAAACTGTGTGGGAGGGACTGTAAACTGTGTGGGGGGGACTGTAAACTGTGTGGGGGGGACTGTAAACTGTGTGGGAGGACAGTAAACTGTTTGGGGTGGACTGTAAACTGTGTGGGGGGGACTGTAAACTGTTTGTGGGGACTGTAAACTGTGTGTGTCGGAGGACTGTAAACTTTGTGGGTGGGTGTGGGTGGGCTGTAAACTGTGTGTGTGTACATTCACTCTCCACACACAGTGGAGAACCAGGGCGATTGAATGGTGGGATGCTGAAGTTGAGTTATTACAGAGTACCCAGCAGTGTCTGGTTTGCAGGATAAGGACTTCTGCACAGCACAGATCTCAATGTGAATTATGAGAAAACACATCCCCAGTGTGTGTGTGTGTGTGCGTGTGTGCGTGCGTGCGTATGTGTGTGTGTGTGTGTGTGTGTGTGTGTGTGTGTGTGTGTGTGTGTGTGTGGTGTGTGTGTGTGTGTGTGTGTGTGTGTGTGTGTGTGTAGTCTGGAGCAAAGAAAATGCCAATGCCTGCAGAGAAAAAGCAACTCAGTTACATTGGCCAAGTAGACTGCCTGCATTGGATGTCTGTTTAATGATATATTGTCCTCTTCATTACACACCAGTCTATTGTCCTCTTCAATACAGACCAGTCTATTGTCCTCTTCAATACAGACCAGAATACTGTCCTCTTCATTACACACCAGTCTATTGTCCTCTTCACTACAGACCAGTCTATTGTCCTCTTCAATACAGACCAGAATACTGTCCTCTTCAATACAGACCAGTCTATTGTGCTCTTCAATACAGACCAGTCTATTGTCCTCTTCAATTCAGACCAGAATTCTGTCCTCTTCAATACAGACCAGTCTATTGTCCTCTTCATTACACACCAGTCTATTGTCCTCTTCAATACAGACCAGTCTATTGTCCTCTTCAGAACAGACCAGTCTATTGTCCTCTTCATCTCACACCAGTCTATTGCCCTCTTCAATACAGACCAGTCTATTGTCCTCTTCATTACAGACCAGTCTATTGTCCTCTTCATTACAGACCAGTCTATTGTCCTCTTCAATACAGACCAGTCTGTTGTCCTCTTCAATACAGACCAGTCTATTGTCCTCTTCACTACAGACTGGTATATTGTCCTCTTCAATACAGACCAGTCTATTGTCCTCTTCACTACAGACTGGTATATTGTCCTCTTCAATACAGACCAGTCTATTGTCCTCTTCATCTCACACCAGTCTATTGTCCTCTTCATCTCACACCAGTCTATTGTCCTCTTCAATACAGACCAGTCTATTGTCCCCTTCACTACAGACCAGTCTATTGTCCTCTTCAATACAGACCAGTCTATTGTCCTCTTCAGTACAGACCAGTCTATTGTCCTCTTCACTACAGACTGGTATATTGTCCTCTTCAATACAGACCAGAATACTGTCCTCTTCAATACAGACCAGTCTATTGTCCTCTTCAATACAGACCAGTCTGTTGTCCTCTTCAATACAGACCAGTCTATTGTCCTCTTCACTACAGACTGGTATATTGTCCTCTTCAATACAGACCAGTCTATTGTCCTCTTCAATACAGACCGGTCTATTGTCCTCTTCAATACAGACTGGTATATTGTCCTCTTCAATACAGACCAGTCTATTGTCCTCTTCAATACAGACCAGTCTATTGTCCTCTTCATCTCACACCAGTCTATTGTCCTCTTCAATACAGACCAGTCTATTGTCCTCTTCATTACAGACCAGTCCATACTGCTCTTCACTACAGACCAGTCCATTGTCCTCTTCACTACAGACCAGTCTATTGTCCACTTCACTACAGACCAGTAAATTGTCCTCTTCAATACAGGCCAGTATATTGTCCTCTTCAGTACAGACCAGTCTATTTTCATCATGTAAACTATGTGGGTGTGTGGGGGGAAACTGTAAACTGTGTGGGTGTGTGGGGGGGAACTTTAGACTGTGTAGGTGTGTAGGGGGGACTGTAAACTGTGTGGGTTTGTGGGGGGAACTGGAAACAGTGCCGGTGTGTTGGGGGAACTGTAAATTGTGCCGGTGTGTGGGGGGACTCTAAACTATGTGGGTGTGTGGGGGAGGGAAACTGTCAACTGTATGGGTGTGTGTGGGGGAGACTGTGAACTGTGTCGGTGTGAGGGGGAGGGAAACTGTCAACTGTGTTGGAGTCTATGTGGGTGTGTCTGGGGGGACTGTAAACTGTGTGGGGGGTGGGGGGAACTGTAAACTGTGTGGGTGTCTGTGTCTGTGTGGGAGGGACTGTAAACTGTGTGGGTGTGTGGGGGGGACTGTAAACTGTGTGGGTGTGTGGGGGGGACTGTACACTGTGTGGGGGTGGGGGAACTGTAAACTGTGTGGTGGGTGTGCGGTGTGGGGCCTGTAACTGTGTGGGGGGGACCTGTAAACTGTGTGGGGGGGACTGTAAACTGTGTGGGGGGGACTGTAAACTGTGTGGGGCTGTTGTGTGGGGGGACTGTAAACTGTAACTGTTTGTGTGGGTGTGTGTGGGGGGACTGTAAACTGTGTGGGGTGGGGGAACTGTAAACTGTGTGGGGCTGTTGGTGGTGTGTGGGGGCTGTACTGTTGGTGGGGGGTGGGGGGACTGTAAACTGTGTGGGTGTGTGTGGGGGGGACTGTAAACTGTGTGGGGGGACTGTACACTGTGTGTGGGGGGGACTGTAAACTGTGTGGGTGTCTGTGTGGGGGGGACTGTACACTGTGTGTGGGGGGGACTGTAAACTGTGTGAGGGGGACTGTAAACTGTGTGGGGGACTGTAAACTGTGTGGGGGACTGTAAACTGTGCGGGGGGGACTGTAAACTGTGTGGGGGGGACTGTAAACTGTTTGTGGGGTGGACTGTAAACTGTGTGGGGGGGACTGTAAACTGTGTGGGGGGGCTGTAAACTGTGTGGGGGGGGGCTGTAAACTGTGTGGGTGTCTGTGTGGGGGGGACTGTACACTGTGTGTGGGGGGGACTGTAAACTGTGTGAGGGGGACTGTAAACTGTGTGGGGGGACTGTAAACTGTGTGGGGGGACTGTAAACTGTGCGGGGGGGACTGTAAACTGTGTGGGGGGGACTGTAAACTGTTTGTGGGGTGGACTGTAAACTGTGTGGGGGGGACTGTAAACTGTGTGGGGGGGCTGTAAACTGTGTGGGGGGGGGGCTGTAAACTGTTATTGGGGACTGTAAACTGTGTGTGTCGGGGGACTGTAAACTTTGTGGGTGGGTGTGGGGGGCTGTAAACTGTGTGGGGGGGACTGTAAACTGTGTGTATGTACATTCACTCTCCACACACAGTGGAGAACCAGTGCGATTGAATGGTGGGATGCTGAAGTTGAGTTATTACAGAGTACCCAGCAGTGTCTGGTTTGCAGGATAAGGACTTCTGCACAGCACAGATCTCAATGTGAATTATGAGAAAACACATCCCCAGTGTGTGTGTGTGTGTGCGTGCGTGCGTGCGTGCGTGCGTGTGTGTGTGTGTGTGTGTGTGTGTGTAGTCTGGAGCAAAAAAAATGCCAATGCCTGCAGAGAAAAAGCAACTCAGTTACATTGGCCAAGTAGACTGCCTGCATTGGATGTCTGTTTAATGGTCTATTGTCCTCTTCATTACACACCAGTCTATTGTCCTCTTCAATACAGACCAGAATACTGTCCTTTTCAATACAGACCAGTCTATTGTCCTCTTCACTACAGACCAGTCCATTGTACTCTTCACTACAGACCAGTCTGTTGCCCCCTTCACTACAGACTGGTCTATTGTCCTATTCGCTACGGACCAGTCTATTGTCTTCTTCACTACAGACCAGTCTATTGTCCTCTTCACTACAGACCAGTCTGTTGCCCCCTTCACTACAGACCAGTCTATTGTCATCTTCACTACAGACTAGTCTATTGTCATCATCACTACAGACTGGTCTATTGTCCTCTTCACTTCAGGCCAGTCTATTGTCCTCTTCACTACAGACCAGTCTATTGTCCTCTTCAGTACAGACCAGTCTATTGTCCTCTTCAGTACAGACCAGTCTATTGTCCTCATCACTACAGGCCAGTCTATTTTCCATCCATGAACACTGCTCTCTAAGACTGGTCCCAGATCAGTTTGTGCTGTCTGACAATGACCATAGGAATTGGCCATAAAAGACAAACCGATCTGGGACCAGCCACCCTCTCTGACACGGATTAGGAGCATAGGGCCTGCCGGAGGTATACTGTAGGTTGCATCCCAAAAAGCATAAAATTGCCTAGTGCACTACTTTTGACCAGAGCTCTATAGGCAGGGACCTATTCCCTACAGCCCCATAGGCCCTGGTTTAAAGTAGTGTGCTATATAGAGAATAGGGAGCCCCATAGGCCTTGGTCTAAAGTAGTGCACGATATAGAGAAAAGGGAGCCCCATAGGTCCTGGTCTAAAGTAGTGTACGATATAGAGAATAGGGAACCCCATAGGCCTTGGTCTAAAGTAGTGTACTATATAGAGAATAGGGAGCCATTTGGGATACACCCATCATAGTACAGAGAGACTTTAGTAGTTTTGTGATCCACAGAGGGACTTTTTAGAAGATAGTCGCTCTGTCTCCAGGGAGAGGTCAAAGAGAGAGAGGTCAAAAGAGAGAGAGAGCGAGAGACGGTTTCCCTTACATACGTGCACACACACACACACACACACACACACACACACACACACACACACACACACACACACACACACACACACACACACACACACACACACACACACACCTAATTTAAAACACAAACACACATTCCCAGAATGAGGTGGTGACTCAACCTGTATATTGAATAAACCACAACTGCTCTACCAAAGATCCCACTGACTCTTCCCAGCAGACTGAAAGGCACTGACAGCACTCGGCTAGAGAGATCCAGGTATCAGTTCCACAAACTGGGACTGACAGAGTCTAACACCCAGCTAGACACAGCTAGAAATTAGCCCCACAAACTAGGAATGACATAGATGACCACCCTAGAGCAGGAAGGAATCAGCTCCACCAACTGGGAATGACAAAGACCAACACCCTAGAGCAGGAAGGAATCAGCTCCACCAACTGGGACTGACAAAGACCAACACCCGAGAGCAGGAAGGAATCAGCTCCACCAACTGGGACTGACAAAGACCAACACCCGAGAGCAGGAAGGAATCAGCTCCACCAACTGGGAATGACAAAGACCAACACCCTAGAGCAGGAAGGAATCAGCTCCACCAACTGGGAATGACAAAGACCAACACCCTAGAGCAGGAAGGAATCAGCTCCACCAACTGGGACTGAATGAGCCCAAAACATCCTGAACAGCCACCAAGCTGGAACACAGACAAAAACAAGCTGGTAAGACTAACATCACTGTCAGATTGTCAATAACCTGAGATTCTTCTCACCCACCCCCTTCGTTACAAGCCCAACGTATCCCATTCATCTCTCAGCAGCCGTGCTTTGATAGGTTTTCAGCCCCATATTGCCCAAGTCAGCAGAATTCTCCTAAGGTTGCTGTTGTGATGGGCAGAAGAGATGCTTGGCTCATCTACGCATCTAACCACCACAACCCAGCTTGCTTGCTTTGCTGCATTTTGTAAGGGGTTTGTGGTTTGTTTTCTATTTAATTTTTAGATCAAAGGGTAAAGGTGTACAGATATTATTCAATTAATCTGAAAATGGACATTAGAAAGTTTGGGCCTTACCAAATTCCTTCTCAGGAAGTTTTGTGGGGGTGCGTTGGTCTGTATCATGTTAGATCAGATGAGTGAAAATGGTAATCACACAACCTCTAGGAGATGTAAACAGTTACGTTACAGCTTTAATCAAAAATGTTCCCCCTCAATTTACACACAATACCCCACAATGACGGAGCAAAAACACGTTTTCAGATATGTTTTCAAATGTGTTAAAAATAAAAAACTTAAATATAACATTTACATAAGTATTCAGACCCTTTACTCAGTGCTTTGTTGAAGCAACTTTGGCAGCAATTACAGCCTCAATTCCTGTAGGGATGACACTACAAGCTTGGCACACCTGTATTTGGGAAGTTTCTCCCATTCTTCTTTGCAGATCCTTTCAAGTTCTGTCAGGTTGGATGGGGAGCGTCACTGCACAGCTATTTTCAGGTCTCTCCAGAGATGTTCGATCAGGTTCAAGTCCGGGCTCTGGTTGGGCCACTCAAGGACATTCAGAGACTTGTCCCGAAGCCATTTCTGCGTTGTCTTGGCTGTGTGCTTAAGGTAATTGTCCCGTTGGAAGGTGAACCTCCGCCCAAGTCTGAGGTCCTGAGCACTCTGGAGCAGGTTTTCATCAAGGGTCTCTCTGTACTTTTCTCTGTTCATCTTTCCCTTAATCCAGACTGGTCTCCCAGTCCCTGCCGCTAAAAGACATCCCCACAGCATGATCCTGCCACCACCACACTTCACACTTGGCATTCAGGCCAAAGAGTTCAATCTTGGATTCCAGAGAATCTTGTTTCTCATGGTCTGAGTCCTTTAGGTGCCTTTTGGCAAACTCCAAGCAGGCTGTGATGTACCTTTTACTGAGGAGTGGCATCCATCTGGCCACTCTACCATAAAGCCTGATTGGTAGAGTGCTGCAGAGATGGTTGTCCTTCTGAAAGGTTCTCCCATCTCCACAGAGGAACTCTGGAGCTCTGTCAGAGTGACCATCAGGTTTTTTGTCACCTCCCTGACCAAGGCCCTTCTCCCCCGATTGCTCAGTTTGGCTGGGCGCCCAGCTCTAGGAAGAGTCTTGGTGGTTCCAAACTCCTTCCATTTAAGAATGATGGAGGCCACTGTGTTTTTGGGGACCTTCAATGCTGCTGACATTTTTTGGTACCCTTCCCCAGGTCTCTGCCTCAACACAATTCTGTCTCGGAGCTCTACGGACAATTCCTTCAACCTCATGGCTTGGTTTTTGCTCTGACATGCACTGTCAACTGTGGGACCTTATATATACAGGTGTGTGCCTTTCCAAATCATGTCCAAACAAGTTGTAGAAACATCTCAAGGATGATCAATGGAAACAGGATACACCTGAGCTTAATTTGGAGTCTCATAGCAAAGGGTCTGAATACTAATGTAAATAAAGTTTCTCAAAACCTAATTTCACTTTGTCATTATGAGGTATTGTGTGTAGATTGATGAGGAGCACATTTAATTTAATCCATTTCAGAATAAGTCTGTCATGTAACAAAATGTGGAAAAAGGGAAGGGGTCTGAATAGTTCCTGAATGCTCTGTAGAGTATATACGTGCACATAAAGTGAGTGAGAAAAGGTAGAAGAATGAAAAGCAAACAGACTTGATCTTCCCCCCTCTGTTCTGGGTGTGCTGTAATGAGGTCAGCCTCTCTCCTTATTTCTCCCCTTCCCTCTCTCATATCCTCCATAAATCACCTCTGAATACAGATCCACCCTCCCACAAAAAAGTGGTTGAATCATTGTTGTTTTCATGTCATTTCAAGCCCAAAATATAATATGATGACGTTGAATCAAAGTGGAAAACTGATTGGATTTGCAAAAAGTAATCAATATAAGGGAATTTAGTCTTTTAACTTCTAACCAAAATACAATGACCAGATGAAATGTGTATTTGAGTTCACATTGAGTTAATTGACAACTCAACCAAATGAAAATGAAAACTAAACGTTGAACTGATGTTTGTCCCCAGTGGGTTGGTTCCAAGACTGAGACACACTATTGCTCTTTCACTCCTCGCTGTAACAGAGAGGTTGAGTCCGTGTGTGGGTGTGTGTGTTTGTTTGCATGTACTCTCCCCAGCTTTCACTGGTCAAACTCCATTTAAACTCGGTCTCAGATGCACGCTTTAAATGCTTAAATTGCTCTGAAATTTTCTTATGGAGGGGGACTCGGCTGGTGCACTCTCGCAAGCCCCTCTCTGATAATTACAATTTCCATAAACCCTTTTGTGAAATACTTAACAGAAAAAAAAATATGGATTTGAATGCCTTATCCTCACCAACAAGTCAAACATAATTCAACTGAGAATGGAACCACAAAATGAAGCCTGAGTGTACTGTACACCAGCTGAGATATATACAGTATATATATATGTAGAATTTAACAGAATCTCTCTCTCTCTCTCTCTGTCTCTCTCTCGTGTGTGTATATGAGAGAGAGAGACAGAGAGAAATATAGAGATGTTGAGAGAGAGAGAGAGAGAGAGAGAGAGAGAGAGAAAGAAAAGAGGGGAGAAATTATAGAGAGAAGGATAGAGAGAGCGAGAGGGGGAGATGATAGCGAGAATGAGTGAGCGAGGAAGAAAGCTGAGAGTGAGAGAGAGGGAAAGAGGGAGAGAGAAAGAAAAAGAGAGAATGGGGAGCTGGTCTCTTTGTGGTACAGTATTTGGGCAGTTAATCATTTCCTGTTCTATAAATAGGCCCCAGCAGCGGTGGATTATTGGGAGCAGATTAATGGAAGAAGACACTGGAATACTGCAACTTTCCAAACCATGTACCAGCACTGCTTTCCCCCTCCTCTCTATATCTCTCTCCCACACTCCTACCTCTCTTTCTTTCTCTCTCCTCCCTCTCTCTATTTCCCTTTCTCTGCCCTTCTTTCCTTTTCCTTTCTCTCGCTCTTGCTATTCTCCCCCCTCTCTCTACGGCCTCTCTGCCTCTCTCCACCCTCTGTCCCCGTTGTTCTTATTATCTCTCCCTCTCTCATTTGTCCTTTGTCTCTCTCACTCTCGCTTCTTACTGTTCCACACATCTTCTGTTCATCCACAAAGGAGTCCTGCTGGGGCGCCTGAGATATCCACTGGTTGAATGTCCTTTATGTGACTTAGTAACACACACACACACACACACACACACACACACACACACACACACGCACGCACGCACGCACGCACGCACGCACGCACGCACGCACGCACGCACACGCACACGCACACGCACACGCACACGCACACACACGCACACTGAACAAATATATAAACGCAACATGCAAGAATTTCAAAGATTGTACTGAATTACAGTTCATATATGGATCAGATACCCAGTTAGTATCTGGTGTGACCATAATTTGCCTCATGCAGAGTGACACATCTCCTACACATAGAGATGATCAGGCTGTTTATTGTGGAATGTTGTCCCACTCCTCTTCAATGGCTGTGCGAAGTTGCTGGATATTGGCGGGAACTGATACACGCTGTCGTACACGTCGATCCAGAGCATCCCAAACATGCTCAATTGGTGACATGTCTGGTGAGTATGCAGGCCATGGATGAACTGGGACATTTTCAGCTTCCAGAAATTGTGTACAGACCCTTGAGACAAGGAGCCATGCATTATCATGCTGAAACATGAGGTGATGGCTGCGGATGAATGGCACGACAATGGGCCTCAGGATCTTGTCACGGTATCTCTGCGCATTCAAATTGCCATCGATAAAATGCAATTGTGCTCATTGTCCGTAGCTTATGCCTGCCCATACCATAACCCCACCGCCACCATGGGGCACAATGTTGACATCAGCAAACAGGTTGCACAGACGATGCTATACACACTGTCTGCCATCTGCCCGGTACAGTTGAAACTGGGATTCATCCATGAAGAGCACACTTCTCCAGTCGAATGTGAACATTTGCCCACTCAAGTCAGATCAAGACCTTGGTGAGGACGACAAGCACTCAGATTAGCTTTCCTGAGACAGTTTGTGCAGAAATTATCTTGGTTGTGCAAACACACAGTTTCATCAGCTGTCCAGGTGGTTAGTCTCAGAGAAGGAGGTCCTGGGCTGGCATGGTTACAGGTGGTCTGCGGTTGTGAGGCCGTTTGGACGTATTGCCAATTTCTCTAAAACAACATTGGAGGTGGCTTATAGTAGGGAAATTAACATTCAATTCTCTGGCAACAGCTCTGGTGGACATTCCGGCAGTCAGCATGCCAATTGCACGCTCCCTCAAAATTTGAGACATCTGTGGCCTTGTGTTGTGTGACAAAACTGATAATTTTAGAGTGGCCTTTATTATTCCCAGCACAATGTACACCTGTGTAATGATCATTCTGTTTAATCAGCTTCTTGATATGCCACACCCACCAACAGGGATGTAAACAAATTTGAGAGAAATAATACTTTTGTACATATGGAACATTTCTGGGATCTTTTATTTCTGCTCAAGAAACATGGGACCAACACTTTAGGTTGCGTTTATATTTTTGTTCAAAAGTATGTGGACACCCCTTCAAATTTGTGGATTTGGCTATTTCAGCCACACCCGTTGCTGACTGGTGTATAAAATCGAGCTCACAGCCATGCAATCTCCATACACAAATATTATTAGCAGAATTACCCATACTGAAGAGCTCAGTGACTTTCAACGTGGCACCGTCATAGGATGCCACCTTTCCAACAAGTCAGTTCGTCAAATTTCTGCCCTGCTAGAGCTGCCCCGGTCAACTGTACGTGCTGTTATTGTGAAGTAGAAACATCTAGGAGCAATAACGGCTCAGCCGTGGAGTCTTAGGCGACACAAGCTCACAGAATGAGACTGCCGAGTGCTGAAGCGCCTAGCGCATAAAAATCGCCTATCCTCGGTTGCAACATTCACTACAGAGTTCCAAACTGACTTTGGAAGCAGCGTCAGCACAAACATTTTTCATCAGGAGCTTCATGAAATGGGTTTCCATGTCCGAGGATCTGCACACAATCCTAAGATCACCGTGCGCAATGCCAAGCATCGGTGGAGTAGTGTAAAGCTCGCAACCATTGGAATCTGGAGCAGTGGAAACACGTTCTCTGTGATGAACACTTACCTTAGTGTGATGTATCATGCCTCAACATCTGTCAGTCTGATGGACGAATCTAGGTTTGGCGGATGCCAGGAGAACGCTACCTGCAACAGTTTGGGGAAGGCCCTTTCTTGTTTCAACTTGACAATGCCCCTGTGCACAAAGCGAAGGGCATACCGAAATGGTTTGTTGAGATCGGTGTGGAAGAACTTGCCTGGCCTGCACAGAGCCTTGATCTCAACTCCATCGAACACCTTTGGGATGAATTGGAACGCTGACTGCGAGCCAGGCCTAATCGCCCCCAACATCAGTGACCGACCTCACTAATGCTGTTTTGGCTGAATGGAAGCAAGTTCCTGCAGAAATGTTCCAACATATAGTGGAAAGCCTTCCCAGAAGAGTGGAGGCTGTTATAGCAGCAAATGGAGGACCAACTCCATATTAATGCCCATGATTTTGGAATGAGATGCTCGATGAACATGGCCATGGAGTGTATGTTTGACTAGGTATGTTTCCCTAGAGGAGAGCGAGGTTGCAGGACTCAACCGATCCGGAAAACATTAAAGACAAAGCTCTGCCGCTGGGCGCAATCTCACTACTTATCACACCTTCACATAGTCTAAAGAGAGCGAGAGAGAGAATGAGCGTGAGCGAGACAGCGAGAGAGTGAGAGGGTGAGAGAGCAAGAGAGAAAGCACTCACAAGCGCGCGCGAGCGCACGCACACACACACACACATAGTAAGATTTCGAAGTTGTGTTTAAGCCACTAACTCCACATTTTTAAGGATAGGGTTAAGCTTAAGCATTAACTCTGAAATCTTAAGGTTAGGCATAAACTCTGAATGATTATTTAAGGTAAGTGTTAAAGGGGAATTTCCCCCTGGCTCTCTCACTGCGTATAGTCATTACTATATTAACAGCATTAGTTTGTATCAAGTCCTTAAAATCAACTCTCTGGTTCCTCTTTAGAATGTTTGATAAGTCCAAATTTGAAACTACATATCCCCCCCACTCACCCCTCTCACCACCCCAGTCCCCCCTCCCAAACACGGCCTGGAAGAGAGTTATGTCAAGTACCTCCCATCACGCTTTGTTCCTGGCAAGTGAAGTGAGTTGAAGCGAGCAGCAATTCCTTATTCTCACCCCCATCTCCTCGCTTTCTCCCGCTCTCTCTCAATTCAATTCAATTCAAAGGGCTTTATTGGCATGGGAAACATATGTTTACATTTCCAAATCATGTGAAATAGATAAACAAGCGTGAAATAAACAATACAATTACAGTAAACATTACACTTGCAAAAGTTCCAAAAGAATAAAGACATTTCAAATGTCATGTTATGTCTATATACAGTGTTGTAATGATGTGAAAATAGTTAAAGTACAAAAGGGAAAATAAATAAACATAAATATAGGTTGTATTGACAATGGTGTTTGTTCTTCACTGGTTGCCCTTTACTTGTGGTCACAAATATTGCTGCTGTGATTGCACACTGTGGCATTTCACCCTGTAGATATGGAAATTGATCAAAATTGGATTTGTTTTCGAATTCTTTGTGGGTCTGTGTAATCTGAGGGAAATATATGTCTCTAATATGGTCATACATTTGGCAGGAGTTTAGGAAGTGCAGCTCAGTTTCCACCTCATTTTATGGGCAGTGCGCAAATAGACTGTCTTCTCTTGAGAGCCAGATCTGCCTTTGGCGGCTGTACATAGTCAAAGATTTCCTTAATTTTGGGTCAGTCATGGTGGTCAGGCATTCTGCCACTGTGTACTCTCTGTTTAGGGCTAAATAGCATTCTAGTTTGCTCAGTTTTTTTGTAAATTCTTTCCAATGTGTCAAGTAATTATCTTTTGTTTTCCCATGATTTGATTGGGTCTAATTGTGTTCCTGTCCTGGGGCTCTGTGGGGTCTGTTTGTGTTTGTAAACAGAGCCCCAGGATGAGCTTGCTTAGGGGGCTCTTCTCCAGGTTCATGTCTCTGTAGGTGATGGCTTTGTTATGAAAGGTGTGGGAATTGCTTCCTTTTAGGTGGTTGTAGAATTTAATGGCTCTTTTCTGGATTTTGATCATTAGTGGGTATCGGCCAAATTCTGCTCTGCATGCATTATTTTGTGTTTTACGTTTGTCCCATTTTGGGAATTCTTGGTTGGTGAGCAGACCCGAGACCTCACAATTATGGTTGCAAAGGGTCGGAAACTTTCCGGTATATTTCCGGTATATAAATCCATCAAAAAGTTAGCTTATAACAGTGAACCTTTTTTGTGGGATACACATAAGTCAATTCTAGGTCTTGTGGCATATTTTGGTTAAACTATCCCCAATTCAATGGAATTGCAACCCTCTGCATGCACAGTGCATTCTTCCATCACATGTGCAGTGCACTCCTCCATCACATGTACAGCTGATTCTCAAGATCTTGCACACTGATGAGATACTATTGAGCCCACACTACTACACTGTCTGAGCCAAGGACTACATGCTTTCTGGTAAGTTTTGATTACAATTCTGGGTGGGGTGAA
This sequence comes from Salmo salar, assembly GCF_965601325.2. Classification (NCBI taxonomy): domain Eukaryota; kingdom Metazoa; phylum Chordata; class Actinopteri; order Salmoniformes; family Salmonidae; genus Salmo; species Salmo salar. The sequence continues at coordinate 31,938,176 of NC_138305.1, forward strand.
TATATTTTATATGACATACATGATTTTTGGTTAACTAGTAAATAGTAGCCCACAGCAAAGTGTGTTTAAATCATTTCTAACTTGTTAACAATTTCTGCAAGTTGGTTTTTGCTACCATGTGGGTTTTAGCTTGCTTGAGCCTAACTAAGGAGTGTTAATTCACCTGTTTCCATACATGTTTCATTTTAAAACATTTATCTTACAACGGAGTTGTTTAATCTAACTGCTTAACTATTTATCTGTACATGGAATTGTATTTTTAATTGTTTTTACTCAATAAAAAAAATCTTTACAGGAAAATGCCACTGGCACTATCTGTTGTGTGGAGACATTTCACTGCAGCTAATGTTGAATGAAAAGTTGTGTACACTTGCAAATACTGTGCCAAATCATATCTGAATAATGCAACAAAGATGCAGAATCATCTGGCCAAGTGCATAATGTTCCCTCAGCGCTCACAACAAGCAACCTCTGACAAAAGTCCCTCTACTTCTATTCGAGGTGAAAATGATGAATCAAACACCTTATTGATAGCAAGAGCTCATGGTCCTCCTCGAATCAGAAGTTTTTTTGACTCAATGGAGGAACGCAGTAAGAGAAATGCTGATGAATGTCTTGCTCGAGCTGTGTATGCAACTGGTTCACCTCTGATGCTCACAGGCAATGTCTATTGGAAGAGATTTCTGAATGTTCTTCGGCCAGCATGCACCCCTCCATCCAGACATGCTTTATCTACTCATTTGCTGGATGCAGAGTTCAACAGAGTTCAAGTGAAGGTCAAGCAAATCATAGAGAAAGCAGACTGTATTGCAATCATCTCTGATGGGTGGTCGACTGTTCGTGGGCAAGGAATAATTAACTACATCATCTCCACCCCTCAACCAGTATTCTACAAGACCACAGACACAGGGGACAACAGACACACTGGCCTCTACATTGTAGATCAGCTGAAGGCAGTCATCAATGACCTTGGACCACAGAAGGTATTTGCACTGGTGACAGACAATTCTGCGAACATGAAGGCTGCTTGGTCTAAAGTGGAGGAGTCCTACCTTCACATCACACCCATTGGCTGTGCTGCTCATGCATTGAATCTGCTCCTCAAGGACATCATGGCACTGACAACAATGGATACACTCTACAAGAGAGCCAAGGAAATGGTTAGGTATGTGAAGGGTCATCAAGATATAGCAACAATCTACCTCACCAAGCAAAGTGAGAAGAATAAGAGCACCACATTGAAGCAGCCCAGTAACACCTGTTGGGGTGGTGTTGTCATCATGTTTGACAGTCTCCTGGAGGGGAAAGAGTCTCTCCAAGAAATGGCCATATATGGACAGCCCCATCAAGAGGATCCTCCTGGATGATGCGTTTTGGGAGAGAGTGGTAAGCAGCCTGAAACTCCTCAAACCTATAGCAGAAGCCATTGCATGGATTGAGGGAGACAATGCCATCCTGTCTGATGTTCAGACTCTGCTTGCAGATGTAAGAGAAAAAATCCGTAGTGCACTGCCCACTTCACTGTTGCTCCAAGCAGAAGAAACTGCAGTTCTGAAATAAATCAAAAAGGATTAATACTTCTGCCTGAAGCCCACACACGCCGCAGCATACATGTTGGACCCCAAGTATGCTGGCAAGAGCATCCTGTCTGGTGCAGAGATCAACAAGGTCTATGGTGTCATCACTACCGTGTCTTGCCACCTTGGCCTAGATGAGGGTAAGGTTCTTGGCAGTTTGGGATGGAGATGATTGTGGGGGCTGTCTTAATAGACTTCAGTGCAGCTTTTGACATTATCGATCATAGTCTGCTGCTGGAAAAACTTGTGTTATGGCTTTACACCCCCTGGTGTAATGTGGATAAAGAGCTACTTGTCTAACAGAACACAGAGGGTGTTCTTTAATGAAAGCCTCAAATATAATCCAGTTAGAATCAGGAATTCCCCAGGGTAGCCGTTTAGCCCCCTTGCTTTTTTCATTTTTTTTCTAACAACATGCCACTAACTTTGAGTAAAGCCAGAGTGTCTATGTATGTGGATGTCAAGACTATACACATCAGCTACTACAGCGATTGAAATGACTGCAACACTCAAAGAGCTGCAGTTAGTTTCAGAGTGGGTGGTAAGGAATAAGTTAGCCCTAAATATTTTTTTAAACTAAAAGCATTGTATTTGGAACCAAACCGCAACTAAATCTTGTAATAAATAATGTGGAAATTGAGCAAGTTGAGATGACTGAACTGCTTGGAGTAACCCTAGATTGTAAACTGTCATGGTCAAAATGTATTGATAGCTAAGATGGGGAGAAGTCTGTCTATGATAAAGTGATGCTCTGCCTTCTTAACAACTGTAGCATGATCAAAGGTGTGGGGTTTCCACATCACAAACAGGCACCAGTAGCACAAAAATAATGCAAAGGGGGAGTTTATTCAGTATTTTTGTACACAGGGAAAGAAGGGGTAATTCACCAATCACCTCACAGTCCACAAGCCGTTCTCTTTGTCTGTTCCGTTTTCCAGGGGTAATCCTCACACTCGGGTCCTCAGCCAATCCGGTCCGGTACACGGGGGGGGGGTAGTCCGACAGTCCAGGTCACAACGGGCAATCACACAGCTTTTGCTTTTGCTTCTCTCACTCGTTATGCTTCTCTCACTCGTTCTGCTTCTCTCACTCGTCATGCTTCTCTCACTCGTCATGCTTCTCTCACTCGTCATGCTTCTCTCACTCGTCATGCTTCTCTCACTCGTCATGCTTCTCTTGTCTCTCACCTCCTCTGCCCCTTTGTCCATCCCGTTTCCCCCTTCATCCCCTAGCACTCCCTGGCTTAACGACCACAGCCTTTCCTCGTTGGGGCAGGAAGTCCATATAAGAAGTGGGGGTGGAGCCAGCTACCTGCAAGATATCTCTCCTCAATTACCACTCCCCTCACCTCTCCCTGCCGTCTGCCACACAACACTATCAACAAGGCAGGTCCTACAGGATCTAGGTTTGTCGCACCTTGACTACTGTTCATTCGTGTGGTCAGGTGCCACAAAAAAGGACTTAGGAAAATTGCAATTGGCTCAGAACAGGGCAGCACGGCTGGCCCTTGGATGTGCAAAGAGAGCTAATATTAATAATATGCATGTCAATCTCTCCTGGCTGAAAGTGGAGGAGAGATTGACCTCATCACTACTTTTATTTATGAGAGGTATTGACATGTTGAATGCACCTAGCTGTCTACTGGCACAGAGCTCGGACACCCATGCATATCCCACAAGACATGCCACCAGAGGTCTCTTCTCAGTCCCCAAGTCCAGATCAGACTATGGGAGGCACACAGTACTACATAGAGCCATGACTACATGGAACTCTACTCCACATCAAGTAACTCATACCAGCAGGGAAATTAGATTTAAAAACAGATAAAAAACACCTTATGGAACAGTGGGGACTGTGAAGCAACACAAACATTGGCACAGACACATGCATAGACACACACACACACACACACACACACACACACACACACACACACACACACACACACACACACACACACACACACACACACACACACACACACGATAACATACGCACTATACATACACATGGATTTAGTACTGAAGATATGTGGTAGGGGGGGAGTAGGGGCCTCGGGGCATACAGTGTGTTGTGAAATCTGTGAATGTATTGTAATATTTTAAAAATTGTATAAACTGCCTTGATTTTGCTGGACCCCAGGAAGAGTAGCTGCTGCTTTGGCAGCAACTAATGGGGATCCATAATAAATACAAATACAAATGCAATGTGGCAGTCGTGCCAACATATCTCATCAGCCACCTGGTGGAAGGGACTTTGTGGATCTGAGGCTCTTTCCCCTGTTGCCTCCATCATCCTCCAAATCCCACCAACATCAGCCGCCTCAGAGCGCAACTGGTCCTTGTTTGGGAAAACACACACCAAAGCACGCAACAGGCTGACCAATACAAGGGTTGAAAAATTGGTGGCCATCTGGGCAAATTTGGTTGGAAAGTGACACTGAAAATGAGGCTTCAGAGTCTGATGTTCAACGGGTGGACATTGAGGAGGTCCAGGGAGAAGACATGGAATCCTGAGAGGAAGACAACCAAAGCTTTAGTTTCTAGACTATCATTTTACAGATGTATGTTGAAAACGTTTTTGGGAGATGCGATGGATCATTGGGGATCATTCAATATTCCCTTCTGTTGTTCAGTGAAATCATCCCATGTGAAGAGTCAACTCATTTTATTAAAGTTCAATTCGTAACTAAATATATATATACACTGCTCAAAAAAAATAAAGGGAACACTTAAACAACACATCCTAGATCTGAATGAAAGAAATAATCTTATTAAATACTTTTTTCTTTACATAGTTGAATGTGCTGACAACAAAATCACACAAAAATAATCAATGGAAATCCAATTTATCAACCCATGGAGGTCTGGATTTGGAGTCACACTCAAAATTAAAGTGGAAAACCACACTACAGGCTGATCCAACTTTGATGTAATGTCCTTAAAACAAGTCAAAATGAGGCTCAGTAGTGTGTGTGGCCTCCACGTGCCTGTATGACCTCCCTACAACGTCTGGGCATGCTCCTGATGAGGTGGCGGATGGTCTCCTGAGGGATCTCCTCCCAGACCTGGACTAAAACATCCGCCAACTCTTGGACAGTCTGTGGTGCATGGAGCGAGACATGATGTCCCAGATGTGCTCAATTGGATTCAGGTCTGGGGAACGGGCGGGCCAGTCCATAGCATCAATGCCTTCCTCTTGCAGGAACTGCTGACACACTCCAGCCACATGAGGTCTAGCATTGTCTTGCATTAGGAGGAACCCAGGGCCAACCGCACCAGCATATGGTCTCACAAGGGGTCTGAGGATCTCATCTCGGTACCTAATGGCAGTCAGGCTACCTCTGGCGAGCACATGGAGGGCTGTGCGGCCCCCCAAAGAAATGCCACCTCACACCATGACTGACCCACCGCCAAACCGGTCATGCTGGAGGATGTTGCAGGCAGCAGAACGTTCTCCACGGCGTCTCCAGACTCTGTCACGTCTGTCACGTGCTCAGTGTGAACCTGCTTTCATCTGTGAAGAGCACAGGGCGCCAGTGGCGAATTTGCCAATCTTGGTGTTCTCTGGCAAATGCAAACGTCCTGCACGGTGTTGGGCTGTAAGCACAACCCCCACCTGTGGACGTCGGGCCCTCATACCACCCTCATGGAGTCTGTTTCTGACTGTTGGAGCAGACACATGCACATTTGTGGCCTGCTGGAGGTCATTTTGCAGGGCTCTGGCAGTGCTTCTCCTGCTCCTCCTTGCACAAAGGCAGAGGTAGCGGTCCTGCTGCTGGGTTGTTGCCCTCCTACGGCCTCCTCCACGTCTCCTGATGTACTGGCCTGTCTCCTGGTAGCACATCCATGCTCTGGACACTACGCTGACAGACACAGCAAACCTTCTTGCCACAGCTCGCATTGATGTGCCATCCTGGATGAGCTGCACTACCTGAGCCACTTGTGTGGGTTGTAGGCTCCGTCTCATGCTACCACTAGAGTGAAAGCACCGCCAGCATTCAAAAGTAACCAAAACATCAGCCAGGAAGCATAGGAACTGAGAAGTGGTCTGTGGTCCCCACCTGCAGAACCACTCCTTTATTGGGGGTGTCTTGCTAATTGCCTATAATTTCCACCTGTTGTCTATTCCATTTGCACAACAGCATGTGAAATATATTGTCAATCAGTGTTGCTTCCTAAATGGACAGTTTGATTTCACAGAAGTGTGATTGACTTGGAGTTACAATGTGTTGTTTAAGTGTTCCCTTAATTTTTTTTGAGCAGTGTATATTCTATTGGAAGGATTTAATAATTTGCAATTATGTCTACTTATGATAAGGTAAAAGGTTTATGTTTCTGTCTCCATATGATATGGTAAATATATCCAATGCAAAAAACATCAACATTTAAATGGTATTAATATTAATTTGCATATATTTCCATGAATTCCCATATATTCCCGTTAATTCCCATTTATTCCCATTAATTCCCATGAAAAGTTTCCACCTCTGAATATTCCCCAAAATGTGCAACCCTACTCACAATCACGTCTCACCCCCGACCCTGTGGCAAGAAATATGTGTGTTTTTTGCCAATTTAACCGCACTCTTGTTGTTTGTGTACATGAATTTTATAATGTCGTATATGTTTCACCCAACACCACTTTTCATCAATTTGTATAGCAGGCCCTCATGCCAAATTGAGTCAAAAGCTTTTTTGAAATCAACAAAGCATGAGAAGACTTTGCGTTTGTTTTTTTTTGTTTGTTTGTCAATTGGGGTGTGCAAGGTGAATACGTGGTCTGTCGTACGGTACTTTGGTAAAAAGCCAATTTGACATTTTCTCAGTACATTGTTTTCACTGAAGAAATGTACCAGTCTGCTGTTAATGATGATGCAGAGGATTATCCCAAGGTTGCTGTTGACGCATATCCCACGGTAGTTGTGGGGGACAAATTTGTCTCCACTTTTGTGGATTTGGATGATCCGTCCTTGGTTCCAAATATTGGGGAATATGCTAGAGCTGAGGATGATGTTAAAGAGTTTAAGTATAGCAAATTGGAATGTGTGGTCTGTATATTTTATAATTTCCTTTAGGATACCATCAACCCCAAAGGCCTTTTTGGGTTAGAGGGTTTGTATTTTGTCGTGTAGTTAATTCAATGTAATTGGACATTCAGGTGGGTTCTGGTAGTCTTCAATAGTTGATTCTAAGATTTGCATTTGATCATTTGATATGTTTTTGCTGTTTGTTCTTTGTTATAGTGGCAAAGATTGGAGAAGTGGTTCCATTTTGGATAAAGAACTCTTCATGTTTGTTTAGAGTTTTCACATTTTTCCAGAAGTGGTTAGAATCTATGGATTCTTCAATTACATTGAGCTGATTTCTGTTGAGCTGATGTGATGTTCCTAATTTTTCCGTAGTGTATTTCAAATCATCAAATTGTATTAGTCACATGCGCCGAATACAACAGGTAGACCTTACAGTGAAATGCTTACTTACAAGGCCCTAACCAACAATGCAGTTTCAAAAAAATATGGATAAGAATAAGAGATAAAACTAACAAGTAATTAAAGAGCAGCAGTAAAATAACAATAGCGAGAATATATACAGGGGGGTACCGATACAGAGTCAATGTGCGGGGGCACCGGTTAGTTGAGGTAGTATGTACATGTAGGTAGAGTTGTTAAAGTGACTATGCATAGATGACAACAAAGAGTAGCAGTGGTGTAAAGAGGGGGAGGGGGTTCAATGCAAATAGTCTAGGTAGCCATTTGACTAGATGTTAAGGAGTCTTCTGGCTTGGGGGTAGAAGCAGTTTAGAAGCCTCTTGGACCTAGACTTGGAGCTCTGGTACCGCTTGCCGTGCGGTAGCAGAGAGAACAGTCTCTGACTAGGTGGCTGGAGTTTTTGGCAATTTTTAGGGCCTTCCTCTGACACCACCTGGTACAGAGGTCTACTGAGGGGGAATAGATATTGTCGTGCCCTCTTCATGACTGTCTTGGTGTGCTTGGACCATGTTAGTTTGTTGGTGATGTGAACACCAAGGAACTTGAAGCACTCAACCTGCTCCACTGCAGCCCTGTCGATGAGAATGGGGGCGTGCTTGGTCCTCTTTTTCCTGAAGTCCACAATCATTTCCTTTGTCTTGATCACATTGAGGGAGAGGTTGTTTTCCTGGCACCACACGGCCAGATCTCTGATCTCCTCCCTATAGGCTGTCTCGTCGTTGTCTCGTCATTGACGGTGATCAGGCCTACCACTGTTGTGTCATTGGAAAATGTTATGTTGGTGTTGGAGTTGTGCCTGGCCATGCAGTCATGAGTGAACAAGGTGTACAGGAGGGGCCTGAGCACGCACCCCTGAGGGGCCCCTGTGTTGAGGATCAGCATGGCGGATGTGTTGTTACCTACTCTTACCACCTGGGGGGCAGCCTGTCATTAAGTCCAGGATGCAGTTGCAGAGGGAGGTATTTAGTCCCAGGGTCTTTAGCTCATTGATGAGCTTTGGTGTTGAACGCTGAGCTGTAGTCAACGAATAGCATTCTCACATAGGTGTTCCTTTTGTCCAGGTAGGAAAGGGAAGTGTGGAGTGCAATAGAGATTGCATCATCTGTGGATCTGTTGGGGTGGTATGCAAATTCAAGTGGATCTAGGGTTTCTGGGATGATGGTGTTGATGTGAGCCATGACCAGCCTTTCAAAGCACTTCATGGCTACAGACGTGAGTGCTACGGGTTGGTATTCATTTAGGCAGGTTACCTTAGTGTTGTTGGGCACAGGGACTATGGTGGTCTGCTTAAAACTTGTTGGATTTACAGACTCGGACAGGGAGAGGTTGAAAATATCAGTGAAGACTCTTGCTAGTTGGTCAGTGCATGCTCGCAGTACACGTCCTGGTAATCCGTCTGGCCCTGCGGCCTTGTGAATGTTGACCTGTTTAAAGGTCTTACACACATCGGCTGCGGAGAGCCTGATCAAACAGTCTTCCGGAACAGCTGGTGTTCTCATGCATGTTTCAGTGTTATTTGGCTCAAAGCAAGCATAGAAGTAGTTTAGCTCTTCTGGTAGGCTCGTGTCACTGGGCAGCTCTCGGCTGTGCTTCCCTTTGTAGTCTGTAATGGTTTGCAAGCCCTGCCACATCCGACGACCGTCAGTGACGGTGTAGTACGATTCAATCTTAGTCCTGTATTGACGCTTTACCTGTTTGATGATTCGTTGGAGGGCATAGCAGGATTTCTTATAAGCTTCCAGGTTAGAGTCCCGCTCCTTGAAAGCGGCAGCTCTAGCCTTTAGCTCAGTGCAGATGCTGCCTGTAATCCATGGCTTCTGGTTGGGGTATCTACAGTGAGGGAAAAAAGTATTTGATCCCCTGCTGATTTTGTACATTTGCCCACTGACAAAGAAATGATCAATCTATAATTTTAATGGTAGGTTTATTTTTGAACAGTGAGAGACAGAATAACAACAACAAAAAATCCAGAAAAACGCATGTCAAAAATGTTATAAAATGATTTGCATTTTAATGAGGGAAATAAGTATTTGACCCTCTGAAAAACATGACTTAGTACTTGGTGGCAAAACCCTTGTTGGCAATCACGGAGGTCAGACGTTTCTTGTAGTTGGCCACCAGGTTTTCACACATCTCAGGAGGGATTTTGTCCCACTCCTCTTTGCAGATCTTCTCATTAAGGTTTTGAGGCTGATGTTTAGCAACTCGAACCTTCAGCTCCCTCCACAGATTGGACTTGCTAGGCCACTCCAGGACCTTAATGTGCTTCTTCTTGAGCCACTCCTTTGTTGCCTTGGCCGTGTGTTTTGGGTCATTGTCATGCTGGAATACCCATCCACGACCCATTTTCAATGCCCTGGCTGAGGGAAGGAGGTTCTCACCCAATATTTGACGATACATGGCCCCGTCCATCGTCCCTTTGATGCAGTGAAGTTGTCCTGTCCCCTTTGCAGAAAAACACCCCCAAAGCATAATGTTTCCACCTCCATGTTTGACGGTGGGGATGGTGTTCTTGGAGTCATAGGCAGCATTCCTCCTCCTCCAAACATGGCGAGTTGAGTTGATGCCAAAGAGCTCCATTTTGGTCTCATCTGACCACAACACTTTCACCCAGTTGTCCTCTGAATCATTCAGATGGTCGTTGGCAAACTTCAGACGGGCATGTATATGTATATATATATATATATATATATATATATATATATATATATATATATATATATATATATATATATATATATGTCACGTCCTGACCAGTATAGGGGTTATTTGTGATTGTAGTTTGGTCAGGACATGGCAGAGGGTATTTGTTTTATGTGGTACGGGGTGGTGGTTTGTTTAGAAGGGTGTTTGATTTATTATTTTCTGAGTTTTGGGTTATGTTCTATGTTTTTGTAGTTCTATGTTCTTTCTAGTTTAGTATTTTCTATGTTAGGTAATTGGGTGTTGGTGTCAAGTCCTGACCAGCAGAGGGTGTTGTTGTGTAGTTTTGGTCAGGCCGTGGAAGAGTATGTCTGTGTATGTGTGTTCTGGGTGTTGTATTTCTATGTGGATCTGTGTGGCTCCCGATCAGGGACAGCTGGTTATCGTTGTTCCTGATTGGGAGTCATATAATTAGGAGTATGTTTGTCACTTGGGGTTGTGGGTGGTTGTGCTAACGCTGCTAGTCTTTTGGTATGTACGTAGCCTGTTAGTCGTTTTTGTTTATTGTTTTTCCCCGTGGATACTTTGGTCTTATATATTAAAAAGATGAGTATCTACATTTCACCTGCTGCTGTTTGGTCTCTTCAACACGGCTGTAATTATGACAGAACCACCCACCACAACAAGACCAAGCAGCGGAAAAGGGAGCAGGACGCTGAATATATGGACTATTCTGAGGAAATAGACTTCGACATGGACACTCGTGAGAAATGGACTTGGGAACAGATTCTGGCCAGAGAGGGCCCGTGGAGAAAGGCTGGTGAGGACCGGGAACGCTACCGGGGTACACGACTGGCGAGGAAGCCGGAGAGGCATCCCCAAGAAATGTTTTGGGGGGGGCACACGGGTAGTTTGGCTAGGCCTAGGAAGAGCCATAAGCCAGCTACCCGTGAGTACATGGAGGAGCGTATGGAGTGGAGGGCAACGTGTTTCGCTGAGGTGCGCACTATCTCGCCCATACGCACGCCCAGTCCGGTGCGCGCCATTCCAGCCCCTCGCAGATGCCGTGCTAGAGTGGGCATCCAGCCTGGTAGGAGGATGCCTGCGCAGCGCGTCTGCTCGCCGGTACGCCTCCTAGGACCAGGCTACCCTACTCCCGCCCTACGCACGGCAACCATCAGGCCCCTGCACAGCCCAGTTCGCCTTGTACCAGCACCCCGCTCGTACAGGGCTGTTAGTTCCATCCAGCCAGGACGGGTTGTGCAGGCGGTGCGGTCACGTCCACCTGTGCGCCTCCATGGCCCAGTCTTTCCGGTTCCCGCCTCTCGTGCTATCCCGGAAGTGAGTTCCTCCAGTCTGGCACGACCAGTACCAGCAACCTGGACCAAGCTTCCCATGAGTCGGCCTAGTCCTATTCAGCCTGTTCCCACTCCTCGCACTAGCCCTAGGGTACCACCTCTATCTTCAGCCTCGTCTTCAGCCTGGTACCACCTCTACCAGCCCCACGCACCAGGCTTCCAGTGCGTCGGCCCTCCCTTCCCTCCCTTTAGTTAGGGGTTTATTTATTTTTGTTATTTTTTTGTTGAGGTGCATCCGGGGTCTGCACCTTTAGGGGGGGGATACTGTTACGTCCTGACCAGTATAGGGGTTATTTGTGATTGTAGTTTGGTCAGGACGTGGCAGAGGGTATTTGTTTTATGTGGTTCGGGGTGGTGGTTTGTTTAGAAGGGTGTTTGATTTATTATTTTCCGGGTTTTGGGTTATGTTCTATGTTTTTGTGGTTCTATGTTCTTTCTAGTTTAGTATTTTCTATGTTAGGTAATTGGGTGTTGGACTCTCAATTGAAGGCAGGTGTTTGTAGTTGCCTTTGATTGAGAGTCCTATATATAGGGATGTATTTTGTTTGTTAATTGTGGGTAGTTGTTTTTGCATTGCATTGGTGTAGCCTGCAAAACTGTTTCCTGTTGTCGTTTCTTTGTTTATTGATTTTTGGTGTTCACATTTAATAAATTAGAATGTTGAGCACGCAACCCGCTGCGCCTTGGTCCTCTCTTCACGAAGACAGCCGTTATATATATATATATATATATATATATATATATATATATATATATATATATATATTCCAGTCTATACTAGCAAAACAGTCCTGTAGCTTAGCATCTACTTCATCTGACCACTTTTTTATTGATCTAGTCGCTGGTGCTGCCTGCTTTAATTTTTGCTTGTAAGTAGGAATCAGGAGAATACAATTATGGTCAGATTTTCCAAATGGAGGCTGAGGGAGAGCTTTGTATGCATCTTTGTGTAGGTGGTCCAGAGTTCTTTTTCCACTGGTTGTACATTTAACATGCTGATAGAAATTTGGTAAAACTGATTTAAGTTTCCCTGCATTAAAGTCCCCGGCAACTAGGAGCACCGCCTCTGGGTGAACGTTTGCTTGTTTGCTTCTGGCAGAATACAGCTCATTCAATGCTGTCATAGTGCAAGCCTCTGACGGTGGTGGTATGTAAATAGCTACAAAGAATACAGCTGAAAACTCTCTCGGTAGGTTGTGTTGTCTACAGCTTATCGTGAGACACTCTACCTCAGGTGAATAGCTCGAGACTTAGATATTGTGCACCAGCTGTTATTCACAAAAATACATAGTCCGCCGCTCCTTGTCTTACCAAACGCCGCTGTTCTATCCTGCCTGTACATCGTATAACCAGCCAGCTATATGTTGATATTGTCGTCGTTCAGTCACGACTCCGTGAAGCATAAGATGTTACAGTTTTCAATGTCCCGTTGGTAGTTTAATCTTCCGTGTAACTCATCAATTTTATTCTCAGAGGATTGCACATTTGCTAGCAGAATGGAGGGAAGTGGTGGGTTTATTCAATTGCCTACGAATTCTCAGAAGGCAGCCTGCCCTTCGGCCCCTCTTTCCGCGCCTCCTCTTCACGCAGATCACGGGGATCGGGGCCTGTTCCCAAGGAAGCAGTATGTCCTTCATGTCGGGCTCGTCAGAGTCTTGAAAGGAAAAAAAGGATTCTGTTAGTCCGTGGTGAGTAATCGCTGTCCAGATGTCTAGAAGTTATTTTCGGTCATAAGAGACGGTAGCGGCAACATTATGTACGTACAAAATACGTTTTTTTAAAAGTTACAAACAATGCAAATAAACAAACAAAAAAACACAATCGGCTGGGGGCACGTAAAACGTCTGCCTTCTTCTCCGGTGCCATCTTCTGTATTGTTTTAGTGTTTCACCATAGTGAAAGCGTAGGTACAGGTTTTCTGGGTATTCTCCATGTTTTTGGTTGGATAGGTTTCTCATTTCTTTCTTAGGTTTTTGCATTCTTCATCAAACCATGTCATTGTTTTTCATTTTCTTAGGTTGTCTGCTTGACATTTTTTGATTTGATAGGGAAGCTGATAGGTCAAATATACTGTTCAGGTTTTATACTACCAAGTTTACACCTTCGCTATTACAGGGAAACATTTTGTCCAAAGAAATTGTCTAGAAGGGATTGAATTTGTTGTTGCCTAATTGTTTTTTTATTAGATTTACACACTACTTTCCTTCCATCTAAAGCATTTCTTAATATTATTCAGTTCCTTTGGCTTTGATGCCTCATGATTGAGAAAAGCTCTGTGAAGTGTGATTTTGCTGTGATCTGATAGGGGTGTCAGTGGACTGACTGTGAACTCTCTAAAAGACTCTGGGTTGAGGTCATTGATAAGTAGTCTACACTACTACAGCCAAGAGATGAGCTATAAGTGTACCAACCATAGGAGTCCCCTCGAAGCCTACCATTGACTATGTACATACCCAGCATGAGACAGAGCTGCAGGAGTTGTGACCCGTTTCTGTTGGTTATGTTGTTGCAGTTGTGTTCAGGGGGGCATATGGGGGAGGGAATGCTGTAACTTCCAGGTAGGTGTTTGTGCCCCTGTGTGCTGAGGGTGTCAGGTTCTTGTCCAGGTCTGCCATTTAGGTCACCACAGACTAGTACATGTCCCTGGGCCTGGAAATTGTTGATCTCCCCCTCTAGGATGGCAAAGCTGTCATCGTTAAAGTATGGGTATTTGGGTAGCACACATGAGGACATTTTTCTCTGTTGAGATAATTTCCTTTTTAATTTTTAGCCAGATGTAAAATGTTCCTGTTTGACTAATTTAATTGAGTGGGTTAGGTCTGCTCCATACCAAATTAGCATACGCCCAGAGTCTCTTCCCTGTTTCACACCTGGTGGTTTGGTGGATGGAACTACCAGCTCTCTGTAACCTAGAGGGCAACCAGTGGGTCCATCTCCTTTATACCATGTTTCTTGTAGGATGACAATATCAAAATATTCCTCAGCCCCTGTGTTTTTCAATGGCATAGGTTTAAAGGTAATACAACACATCAGGTATCCACTTCCTGTCAGAAAATGTCTCAGGGTTTTGCCTGCCAAATGAGTTCTGTTATACTCACAGACACCATTCAAACAGTTTTAGAAACTTTAGAGTGTTTTCTATCCATATATAATAAGTATATGCATATTCTAGTTACTGGGTAGGATTAGTAACCAGATTAAATCGGGTACATTTTTTTTATCCAGCCGTGCAAATACTGCCCCCTAGCCCTAACAGGCTAGAGGGCAACCAGTGGGTCCATCTCCTTTATACCATGTTTCTTGTAGGATGACAATATCTGTATTTCCAATTTATTTGATTTTAGTCTAGGTTCCTGCTCTTTAGGCCAAAGACGGATGACCTCAGACCTTGTATATTCCAGTATGAGATAGTAAAAGCTTTGTGTTCCATAGTGTCTAGTGTTGTTTTTGTGATGTTTAGGCCCGGACCATACCTCTTAGGTCGCAGGATGAGGCTTGGGCGGGTGTAATAGTGGGGGATGGGCCTGTTGCTCTCCTCACAGCCTGGGCATATGTCCTGCTGTCATGTTGAGGTCCTTGCTGCAGGGGTGGGGGGCATGTGGTGGGCAGAAGGGGCATATGTCTGATATGGGGGGCCTATATAGAGTGTGGCCAGGGGTGGTCTTAGCTGGTTGTGGTGTGGCTGGTGATGCTGTGGTCTGGGTGTAGATCCTCCTGGCGTGGGTTCTCTCGGTACAGGTCCTTCAGGAGGGGGTCTTGCAGGTCTGGGATGGTGTCTCGCTGGTCTGGGCTGGATGTGCGTTGCTCTGTTGCTCCTGTGTGAGGTGCTGGGGCTACGGTTGTGGGTGACGTCCTTCAGGGTCCTGGCAAAAGTTGGGATTGCTGCCTTATAAAGATGGACCTAGTTGTAAAGACTGTTCAGGTCCAGGGTGGAGTGGTGGGCCAGGTAGACATTAGGTTTTGAGGCACAGTCTCACGAAATGCTTGCATCCACCCACTGTATGGTGGCAGGGTGGAGATGGGGAAAGTGGAAAGGCAGGCTGTCCTGCTCTCTATCACGCCTCAGCTTTCTCACCTCTTTATTCAGTGCCATGTGTGCCTCTTTAAGTTCTCTCTCACCTCAGTCCGTAGAGTAGCCAGCTCTCTCAGACAGCTGTCCATCTCCACCTTCTGCCCTCCGGGTCTTGTTGGGGGAGTGTTGATGTGATGGTCTGTTTTGTGGGTTTGTTCTGTCTGTATTGTGTTGACTAGCTCTCTGAGCTACACCATATCTCTCTCCAGCTCTGTGAATGTATCCCTCTCAATTATGGAGGAGCAGTGCAGATGTGGGACCTGGGTGTGTTCCGTGCTGGGGAGGGGGGGGGGGGTGACTATCGTTGTCTGCAGGACAGATTGAAGAGGTGTGATCAGACTTACTCAGGATTGTGGAGTTGTCACAGAGAGAGAAATATATCTGCTGTGCTCTCTCTTTGATCCCGTAAAAGTCCTGCTGGAACTGCATGAGGATGCCCTGCACCATTACTGTCCCAGACGTGTAGACGTTGACAGGGGTTGTTTCAATTTCCTCAATGCCTAGTATTCTGAGTTTCCACCCTGGGTCAATACCCTCTCTCTTGACATAAGGGTAGTGTGCTCTTATAGCACTGTGCCATGCTAGGGGATGGTCTGTTTGGAAAATTAAGTTGCTTATGTCCCCCTTTTTGTAGCAGTCAGCAAATAATGTCTCTGGAATGTCCTTGAGGAGATTTTTTTTGTACTTATTCCTTATAGTGTTATTTTTAATATCCATGGGGTACTTTATTGTAATAACCTCTGGACAGGGATAAGCCATGGGGGCTGTGAAACTCTTAGCTTAGTAGCCTTATTTATTAAGCTTTATATTACAAAATACCTAGATATTGTCTTTTACTTTTTGGCTTTAGAAGTAGGTTCAGACTGAACATTGGTTGCTCAGTTTTGTGTTGGATGGTATTTCCAGGTTCCGCTGTTTCTTCTGCAGGTTTTGGTTGGTTAGAAGTTTATTTTTTCTTGATAGTCCTTGGTAGTGATAGTCCATCAGGAAATTTAGTCCAAAATCAAGGTTTTAAGTTAGTGTACTGTTAGCTAGTTAGCTAGCTAGCTAACATTAGCTGGCTGGCTCGCTAACTAACGTTATGTCATGAGTTGGGAGTCACTGTTTACCTAGCTATCTATCTAGCTTCATTTCTTAACAAAGGACTCTCGTTTTAGTGTGCCAGAGCGCAGAATAACTGATGCATTTTTGAATGCTCAACACCCGTTGAATATGACCGGTGTCAGTAAACGTCGTCAACAAAGCGTAATCCCACGGGGGAACAGTACAGAATAAAAATGTATGAAATGTATGCACTCACTACTGTAAGTCGCTCTGGATAAGAGCATCTGCTAAATGACTAAAATGTAAATGTAATTAAATGGTTGCCAGCAGCACAGTTACAGTCACCAACACTCTGGATAACATGAAAACAGCCTAACCAGCTCTGCTAGGGGGAGTAAAATGGTCAGAGTGAGGTGTTCTCTCATTATGTGTCTGGAAGTAGCTAGCCAATGTTAGTGTGGTGGTTTATTTCTACACTATCAAATGAGGAGAGACAAACTTATCACACAAGTCAGAGTTATACTTAAACTAAATCTTTAATAATAAGAGGTTTGCAATAGCTATGACTTTTAACGATTAACCATTTCTAATGATCCGTTGAGAGTGATAAAACAAAAGTCTTTTATAGCCAAGATACACCCCTTTCAACCTACATGACGAACAACAGATACATAGAATGGTCACAAGGTTAAGACTCCAAACTGGATAGCCATCTCTCCCTGGTACGGTATAGAGCAGAAACATTAACTCATGTTCTCTGGAATGCTCTTTAGGTTTTATCACCCAAAGACATCGTAAATCTCCTCTGTCAGTGTTATCTCATAGAGGCCCATCCTCAGTAGAACACACACACAATAGTTAACAGAATACTCTGTTCTGTCGAATAAAACAAGCATTATAGCATAATCTTGCAATTTCCCTGACATAAGCAAGTTAGCTTGGGTGCTTGACTGTCATTGTGAGGTCAGAGCTTTTGGACCAATCCTACTTATTGGCCAGAGCGTCCAACGTGTTCTCTGAACACGAAACGCTCTGAATTTACAAACGGACAATCTGACAGCACAGTTTCAGTCACCAACACTCTGGATACTGTAACAGCTTAACCAGCTCTGCTAGGGCAAGTAATGTTCAGTGAGCTGTTCTCTCTCTCTTAGATGTCTGGAAGTAGCTGGCAAGTTAGTACAGAACGCTCGGATCAACCCTTAAAGAGATAGGTGGGGCTAAGGCTTAAGAGGGTGTGAACAATGCTGAATGGGTGTAGACAAAGAAGTTCTCTCCAATAGTAGTACCAAAACATTGAAAGACGGTTTTCTCAAAAGTGAGATTACAAGTTGATCAACTTTCAAAGCAGAATTACTTTCTAATTATTTCCTCAAATGCAGTGTATGACATACCATTTTGTAGCTCTGAGTCTCTACTTTTATCCAATGTAAAAAACATAAATTCAAATTTTGCTACGTAAGACCAAATCCAAGTGGTGAGTCACATTTTTTGTCATAAACATCAACATTATCCAAATGAATGAGTACATTTCCATTTCACTGGTAAAATCAGGATTTTACGACTTCCCGTGTATTTGTCTGTTCATAGTGAAGCACAAAGTCCAGCATTCATAGCGAATCCAGATACCGCCCAGCTAGGCTTGCCCACAAACTTGTTTCATGGCATTTTTTACTTCAAACGACCAAGACACAGTCATCTCAAAACTTCTCTAACCATTTGTTTTTAAAGTTTGTTTTTCACTAACCTTTGTCATCATGTTTTGTTTGGCTGTGCTAATTACAAACAAGCGTGAAAATGAGTTATCTTTCAGCGTTCTAACTACCAGAGGTTTACCCAGATGCTGCCAGTGATTTGCAGATATCAAGTCCTGTGCAGCTAGTCCCATGTAGCTCACTCGGTAGAGCATGGTGCTTACAGCACTAGGGATGTGGGTTCTGCTAAATGACAAAAAATGTTTAAAAAAAAATGTACAAATCAATAATGCTGCTAATGGGGACAAAATATTATCAGAGGGATTTTCAGGTTGAACTGATGGGGAATCCATTTAGACGACAGCTGAGAAGTGATGTGATACCATCGTTTTCTCTCTTCACAACAAAATGGTCCAGCTAACGTAACATTAGCTGGACTAGGTAAATTAGCTACGTTAGCCAATGTTACAGTCCTGTTTTGAACTCTGAAAGCCATCAGCTAAATCATATAGCTAGTTATATTTTGGATACACCCTGTCAATCAATTTTGCCTATGCCATGGTAGTCACTGCTAGACTGGTAGCTACTTTCAGCAGAGTAAACATGTTTGTCTGTTCATTCTATATTTGACTACCGTTAGTTAACGTAAGCTAGCTAACATTAGCAAATAATAGTAACTCAATCTGGTAGTCATTTATTCCACCCTTGTCTTTAAAACACTCCATTACTAAAAATGGAATTGACAATATAGTTAACTCACACTCGGTGTGTTGGTAATAATGACGAATGTGTAGAAATTGTCTATGGTTGCTTAGTTGGTTCTTGGCAGGCTAACAATCTTTCTGCCAATTTAGTGATGCTAGCTAACAGCAAGCTGACAATATTGAAATGTCCATGTTAGGTGTGATAAGCTAGCCCATCTAATAGAGATCAATGCAATTAGTGGGGTGGTCAAACTGTGTATTGTTGTTTGTTTTGTTGTTGGAATCTGATTCCACCACCATGTGTTTCCAACCCCAAGCTCTGCACAAGTTGGCAAAAATATTTACAAGCTGATGGCTAAAATAGCTACATTTATAGCAAGCATGGCATTAACATAAATTGGATAGTGTTTGTATGGTTTGTGGTTGTGTTATGGGGTTACAGGAAGTTAGATGTAGTCTGAGGACCACAAAGGACCTTCCAGATCTTGTAATACATTTATTCTACCCCTCTTCTCTGTTTACCTTTTCTCTTTGTGAAACTCAGGTTATCTGGAGTCATTCCACCGGCCCTGCTGAATAATACCCCAAAGCTGCGGCATTTTGGGTACACGAGCATGAGGGAGCGGACACAACTTGGGATTATGGACCACAACAAGATTGGGGACAGGAAACAACAAGGGACACTGAAAAATATAACATCAAGTCTACAACAGTAATGACACAACCACCTCATTCTTCTCTCTGCAGATTCTCAAAACACAAATACAAAGACACATCTACAAAAATCTCCTGCTACTATTGACAAGGAATGATCTGTCAAAGTCAATGGGCTGGAAGAGGTTTACAGATAGGTCTTTGAGATGAGGAAGGGGTTTTTGGTTGCGCTTAGAGACAGTAAATGTATTGTTGTGTATGAGAACGATTGAAAAGTGACATTTCTCCTCAATATCCCATTCACAACAATACATAATGTGTAAGAACTGCCCTCCTAAGACTTTTCACATATTCTGCAGCCCCCCATGTCTCGATCACCTGTCTCGGTCAATGAGAGAAGACTTGAAAAAGGTAAGATGGCGGCGTACACTGTAATAAATATAATAAATTATACTCCATTGCACAGTTTGAACGACAGTTGAATTTTGCCAGCATAACACCATTAGGGTAGACTAGTTGAACATGCATACATGTGCATAGGCAGAGAGATTACATTTAGAACAATATCTAGCCTAATGGAAATAAGTATTGCGTAACACTCAACCTTTGCACAGTGACCAGACTGTACAAATGTACCTAGGTAGGTAGGCAGACAGTATCTAGCTACAGCCATGTCTAACAGGCATGCTTAGGTAAATATTTGTATAGTAAAACCAGCTTATCAACAGTTAAATTGTTCTGTTATTGTTTCTCCTCACTGTTTGCTAGGAAACTTAGCTAGCTAGCTTGCTGGAATCCTATCTTGTGTCATGCCTATAATTTTGTAATATTGACATGCATCCACAGTCATAATCATAACCAATGTCAACCCTTGTCAATTATGTTACATAGCTAGCTAGTTAAACTATTTATAGCTGCTGATGTTACACGTTTGCTAAAAAGTGCATAGTAACAATTTAGCAGGTGCCATCCCAACTAGCAATGAGGAATCGGCCCAGAAGCGGCCCTCTTCTGGGGGGCCGGAACTGATTGAATCAGACCGGAATCAGTTGTCGGACTCGGCCCGGAATAAAAATTAATGACTGGCCAGAATCGTCCCGTTTCCGTCTACCGGAATTCAGCCGACTTTGCCGGCATCTTACCTGAATCCCCCCAGAAGTGGCCCGATGCAAATTTAAATTAATGTATACAAAATTACATTTAAGTAATTTAGCAGACGCTCTTATCCAGAGCGACTTACAGTAGTGAATGCATACATTTCATGCATTTCTTCTTTTTGTACTGGCCCCCCGTGGGAATCGAACCCACAACCCTGGCGTTGCACACACCATGCTAGCGTTGCAAACACCATGCTTTACCAACTGAGCCACAGGGAATTTAGTAATTTTTGTAATTTAGTCATTTTAAATATTACTATTATACATTTAATGCATACAAATTATACCCTTCCACCAAAAAAACTTATGTCGGAGGAAACACTGTACACCTGGTGACCGTGTCAGCATGCATGTGCCTGGCCCGCCCCAGGAGTTGCTACAGTGCGATGGTACAAGGACATCCCAAACAACCAACCCCCCCCAAATGTAATACATTTGGGCAGGATAACTCACACCGGAATCAGCCCAAGCCCCAAGTAATACATTTGGGCCAGATAACTCACACCGGAATCGGTCCGAGCTCAATCCCCACATCCTAGCCATATGTAAAATTGCCTAAGGCAGCTCAGACTCGGGCCACATAACGTCGGCCGAATCTGACTCTCAGCCAAGTGCCCCGACTCTCAGCCGGAATCGGCCCAGATCCACTGTGTTAGCTGGGAGGCTATCTAACTACCAAGCCAACTCCAGCCATGTGTTCGCTGGTAAACCTAGCTTTAGGTGGCTGGTTGTTTAGTGTCTAGGTGGCTTGCTGTTTAGTATCTATATCTATGACTAAAAAGAGAAGAGGTTTTACAATCAAGATTCTACCTGTAGTTGTTTAGCAGGGCTACCAACTTTTGAAGAAAGCTTGGAGTGAGATCTGCTATGTGAATTTCATTGCCCCCTAGCATAAACCATAGATGGGATAATTTCCTGCAATTCTACATATTTTGACATGGCTTAGGCCTATGACCAGGGTGCAAAATAAAAACCACCGGTCAGATGTATTCAGGATGCAAAATTGGATGACTTTGTTACTTAGCAATTTTGGGGGGATGAAATTTACAGTATGCTAATTGTAAGGGCTGTCGTCGGAAGAAGACCAAAATGCAGCGGAGTTAGTGTTTGTCATATATTTAATTACGGCAAGAACACTATACAATACAAAACAATAAACTTGCAACCAAAACAGTCCTGTCACGTTTAACACAGTAACACGAACAGAAACAATTACCCACAAAACCCCAACGGAAAAACATGTACTTATGTGTGACTCCCAATCAACAACAACGAACTTCAGCTGTGCCTGATTTGGGAGCCACACACGGCCCAAAACAAAGAAATACAAACACATAGAAACAGAACATAGAACGCCCACCCAATGTAACACCCTGGCCTAACCAAAATAAAGAACAAAAAACCCCTCTCTATGGCCAGGGCGTTACACTAATATTTTTTCCCACATATTATTTAGGTGGTTTGACACTTTATTCAGACAGTAATGAAATGACAGGTAAATAAATGCTACAAACAGTGGGAAGGTTGAAGCAGGGATTGATCCCTGTTCTCAGGTGGAAAGTTGTATGTGACACAGGTTGGGGATTGTTACCACTACACCAACAGGAAATATTAATGGCTGATGTCAGGGGTTAACCAAACACATAGATTGCAGTCTTGTTGTCCATAGACTGCTTTCAAAGTAAGGACACAAACATTTTGTAATTTGGGTGAACTAGCTATCTTTTTAAAATAGGTCTGGAAGAAAACACTGCTTGCTCTCCAGGAGGGTTGGCCACCCCTGATCTATGTTTCCCAAGTGCTGGGTGTTCGAAAATGTTCTTATTATAACAATTCATTTCTCAATCACCCAACTTTCAAGAACATTTGAATGAATATCAATATTCATGTGGTTTATGCCTACTAGTTGAAGATCCATGACATCATTTTACTCTACATAGACAAAATATGTCTTTATGAGGTGAGTTCCCCTACCATCTCTCCCTAGCATGTGCACAATACTAAAATGTAAAAAAGGATATTTGATTCCAGGAGCATTTAACATCTGTTTGCTTGTTTGTATGACTTATTCAAAACTGTCCATTAATGGTTGCAATAATACATAGCCTCACATCATTCATTTTCAAAGACACAAGTCATATGAGATTTCCAATATATGATTACACTGGCAAATTTGGGAAGAAGTGGAATAATGAAATACGTTTGGGGAATAACAGTAGTGTTCTTGCTGACAGGCACAGTAATTACCCTATATTTTAGTCAGTTGTTAAGAATAAGAATTGTTCTACTGATCAGACTAAATAAAGTAAATAGATAATACAATCTCCTGAAGACAAGATTACATAAATCTGCCCCTACACCCTAACCAAATTATTTTTATATTTATTGTCCCCACTAGAATCAAACGTACACTTTTGGGTTCACAATCTGTTTGACACAATTATTGTCATAGTTCCAAATCAGGTCACCTTGCCAAACTTCCCTGCTACAACATCTGTCTGCTGCCTTTTCTTTGTCTCAGCCTAAATGCGAATGGGGAACTAATGCAAGTGCTGATTAAATCGACTGTAGTACATGCTTTCAAAAGGTTGCATTCTGAAATAGGGATGGGAGAAAAAGCAACCACATTTTGTTGACAACATTGTACATAAAACAGAGCTACTCCTTTTACAGTTTAATAAACTCAGAGGAGAACGTGTTCGTTCTCCATTCAGCTCCACTCTAATCTTAAGGGGCATTTCTTTAAAACATGCATCCAATTCCCTTGATCCCAATCATTTGTTTTAATGTGCCGCGGTTCACATTGCTGTGGCAAGACAGGACAATGATAGAGGTTCCGTTCCACAGATGCTCCGATTTCAAAATAATTTGAAGCGCAGTTGAAAAGTTAATGCTCTGATTATACAATGACGAATTACAAAAATAAAAGCAGTATTTTTCAATGCCTGAGATATAAGAGGTGTGCCGTGAGAGCTTGAGAAGAGGGTCAAATGCATGTCTCACGGCCAATGCGTAAGAGTTGTAAGCTCTGTATTTAGCTACCTAGCTACCTAAATTAGCAAACAGAAAAATTATTTGATTTCCACCCACTGTAACTGTAGTTGAGGACTTGGTAGACTATATATGGCTAAAACAAAGAATGCTAACTAAAGGTAATCATAGGGGATGGCTTGAATTTACCACGTCTTGTGTACTTTCTCTAGTTACTTCCTTCTCCTCAGTTAGAGATGACCCAGCATGCTCTGCTCCACATCACCTGTGGGCGAAGCTACAGCTCTCCTATGATGAAGTAATATTTACTCTCAATAGTCTTTCGTACTGTAACACAGTATTATGTTACACAATATGGGTTTCAGTAGATAAACTAAAGTTAGCTAGCTAGCTACGTGGCTTGCCGGAAAAATAACTTACTTAGCTAGCCACTGTATTTGTCTGCCCTCTTGGTGCTGGCATCGGTTCTAGTTGAGCTTCTAGCTAAATCCAAATCTTTGATTTGAATCCTCTTCGCTATATTCCAGTTGAATGTTACCAAACAGGACTACATTTATTTTCATCAATACACAGGAAGCCATCAGAAGGTGTATCATTCAGCGAGTGAAGCGCAGACCAGCCTTCCTCCTGGGTAATTATGTGTGAAACACATCTCACTGTCCTAGAAATGCCTCGGACATGATAAAAACAAACCCAGATTCCCCCAGGGTGAAATTCCCCTTTAATGTTTGGGATAAGCTTAGAACAAAAATTTCAAAAGAATAGCTCTATGCTGTATTTTAACATGTACCCTTTAGTACTAGAGGCAGATGCTTACACCCTTCTGCCATCCCTGTCCAAAAGACCCTAGTAAAACCCAAGCAAAACTGAAACCTACTTGGAGGTAACAGCGCTCACTGTTGCCCCTAGTGACCAGTTTCCACATCATCACCAGACGTCCTCAGACATGGATGGACGTCGAATACTGACTTGTATCACTGGTGACCTGGCTGGTCATACATGGGATGCTACAGTAGAACAGACAGGATTCAATTCAAAATGCTTTATTCACATGACAAACAATACATTCCTATTGCCAAAATATGGGACAGGATCCCCATTGATATTGTTTATATTGAAAACCTATGGTTAGTCAGCCAACATTGCATTCCAGCACCCTCTGCTGCCAGTGAATTACAACTATGTTGAGGCTTGTACAGAGGCTTGGTGTAATGTTAACACTCCCTGGCACAAGCCACATACCCCACACCCCACCGGAGACGAGGGTTCAGTCCACCCTTCCCACTGTTTCTGTCCTACTTGGCTGTCTCCCCCTCTGATTTCCTTCATGTCTAAATAAAGTGAAAACAACTACAATATATGTTTTAAACAATGTTGACGCTTTCATATCAAACAGAGGGATAAGGATTTTCAGACATTACATCATGTCAGAATGAGCTACTGGAGTGGTACAATTGATCATTTTCAGTAAACCCTGTTTTCGAACACCAATAACATGACTCAGATGTTTCAGACTTCTGTCTCCTTTGCAACACAACCTCCAAAGAAAATTGACATTTGCCATAACTGTAAACAACAGAGATTATGGATTGTGTTGCCCTTTTAATTATGGTGCGTTACCCTTTTAATTAGTATGGTGCCATCTGGGTATTCTTGGGATGTGTTTTCTTTGAGGATATGGTGGTCTTGGGATCTTTGGTGGTTTTGGGATGGTTGAATGTTTTGGAATCCTCCGCCGTGGTTTTAAGGTCCTTGGGCATGGGCAGCAGAAGCACACCTTGTAATTGAGACAGGTCCTGTCCCTCTGTTTAGTGTAGCTAGAGACCAACAGTCATCTTGTATCATAGCAAGAAATGTTACGCCGGTCACGAAACACCCAGCTGCCAATCTGTGCAAACAAACAGACATTTATTGAGAATGTCATTACTTTTCAGCAGACCTGCACAGAAACTTTTCAAATGTGGTTTATATAGAGTTTCTACTAAAGGCAACCATTTCTTTCATATTCAAATACAGGTGTCCGAAAAACAAATAATATTTAAAATAATTTTGAATACCTCTCAGAAAACCAAGTAATATTTGAAAGTTTTTGAATATATGCAAGTTATGTGAAGAACCAAAAACTACAACAGTTAGTTGTAGTCTAAATATATGACCATAAGCATATATTCAGAGCGCTCTTAGATATGAATCCTAATATAGCATATAGCCTAGAATAAAATACATGAGGATCATGTAATCACCTCAACATGGAATGGAAGTATTGAAAAATCTGTCTACAGACAGAAACAACATTACACAATCTGAAGTCTTACAAGCATTGGTAACAACATTGGGTAAGGATACGGTGGGAACATGTGGGTCTGAGCAATTGTGACGTCATTAATGTTTGTTGAAATGTATGTATGTCAGTTGAGGCTGGTGGGAGGAGCTATGGGAGGATGCGCTCATTGTAATGGCTGGAATGGAATACATGGAACAGTATCAAACGCAAACATATGGAAACCACGTTTGACTCCGTTCCATTGATTCCACTACAGACATTACAATGAGCCCGTCCTCCTGTAGCTCCTCCCACCAGCCTTCACTGACGTATGTAAATGTTAAGGTGTTTTTGTCTATGTATGTTCTTGTTTATTGTAAAAAATGTAAAAATATTACAACAAATATATTTTCATAACGAGATAAGGTAATACAGTAAAACTTAACATCCAGTTCTTATTCATGTGTAGTAACTTTGTGATTATTACAATAGCAACCTTGTTGATAAATAGGTCTTTGGAAATGTCTTTATAATTGCATAATAATGGAGTTATTACATAAGTGAAATAAGGAACAGTCACTATTCCTCTTGTACAGTAGTTGCAGAAACTCAGCCGATTGCTATGCAATTACAATGCAATTATCTAAGTATAATGTAAAATCATGCTTATAAAATGATGCTCTAAAAGTAAATACAGTTTTATTACACAGGCACAAGAACAGTTTAATGTTAAGTGTTACTGAGAATGCTAACAGTAACACAATATTGCTATTAAATGTCTAAAGGAAACTTAATTTCCCAAAACTTCCTTGATAGATTGGAATAGTAAAGGAGATTTGATTGTGTGAGATCTTTTAATTATATTTCTATTTTCAACAGTTCCAGATATAGCCCTACTGTCACGACTTCCGCCGAAGTTGGTTCATCTCCTTGTTCGGGCGACGTTTGGCGTTCGGCGGTCGGCGTCGCCGGTCTTCTAGCCATCATTGATCCATTTTTCATTTTCCATTTGTTTTTGTCTTGTCTTTCCACACACCTGGTTTCAATTCCATCATTACATGTTGTGTATTTAACCCTCTGTTCCCCCCATGTCCTTGTCCAGAATTGTTTATTGTAAGTGCTTGTGCACGTTATTCTGGTGTGCGACGGGTTTTGTACCCATTGTATTGTTTCTTCTGTTAACGGTGATTCTTTTTCTGTCTCTCACTGTTCAAATAAACCTACCATTAACATTATAGACTGATCATTTCTTTGTCAGTGGGCAAATGTACAAAATCAGCAGGGGATCAAATACTTTTTTCCCTCACTGTAGGGGTGGAGGAATGCATCCGGGAGCATGCAGCACTGCTCCACCATCTTGGCACCGCCATGGACTGCGCTGTCCAGACTATGGGCCGCTGGGAGAGACAGGGAGTCCTATCAGTGCCTCCACCAGCACAACCAGGGTCTCCACTACGCGCCCCTCCTTCTCCTGGTCCCAGTGGGATTCATCTCTCCCTTACCCAGGAATACGATGGGATGGCTGCGAACTGCCAGGGGTTCCTGTTGCAGCTAGACTTATACCTGGCAATCGTCCACCCGGCTCCTTCGGGCCGTGAGAGGGTGACCGCCCTCATCTCGTGTCTCACCGGGAGAGCCCTGGAGTGGGCCAACGCCGTGTGGAGAGAGGGAGATGCGGCGTTGAACCAGTTTGAGGAGTTCACCACCCGCCCAAGGGTAGAGCGGCAGGTGTACGCCTCTTCCATCTGAGGCAGGGGACGAGGAGCACGCAGGAGTTCACCCTGGAGTTTCGGACCCTGGCTGCCGGCGCGGGATGGAACGACAGGGCCCTGATCGACCATTATCGCTGCAGTCTGCGCGAGGACGTCCGTCGGGAGTTGGCCTGCAGAGACACCACCCTCACATTTGACCAGCTGGTGGACCTGTCCATCCGGCTGGACAACCTGCTGGCTACCCGCGGATGTTCAGATCGGGGTCTGGTGGTTCCATTCCCCCGCACCCCCTCTCCGATACCCATGGAGCTGGGAGGGGTGGTGCGCAGGGAGACCGGAGGGGGTTACAGCTCGTGCACCATCTGTGGCCGCAGAGGTCACACTGCCGGTTGGTGCCGGGTTGGTTCCTCTGGGTATCGAGGCAGCAGACAGGGCGCTCTGGCGTCATCCCAGGTGAGTCGGCACCATTCTGACCCAGAGCCCTCTGTTGCACATATGTTTTTGTATGTCACTTTTCCTGAGTTTTCCCCGCATTCCCAGCATAAGGTGCTCATCGATTCAGGCGCGGCTGGGAATTTGATAGATAGATCATCCGCCTATAGTTTAGGGTTCCCCATTGTTCCCGTGGCTGTGCCTTTTCCCCGTTCACACCTTAGATAGTCGACTATTAGGGTCAGGGTTGATTAGGGAGGCCACCGCTCCTCTGGGCATGGTGACGCAGGGATGTCACAAGGAGAGAATTAGTCTCTTCCTTATTGACTCTCCTGCGTTTCCTGTGGTGCTAGGCCTACCCTGGTTAGCTTGTCATGACCCCACTGTTTCTTGGCAACAGAGGGCTCTCACGGGGTGGTCACGAGAGTGCTCGGGGAGGTGTTTAGGGGTTTCCGTTCGTGCTACTATGGTGGAAAGTCCAGACCAGGTCTCCACCGTGCTCATTCCCCCTGAATATGCTGATTTGGCACTCGCCTTCTCCAAAAAGAAGGCGACTCAATTCCCACCTCATCGACGGGGGGATTGTGCGATAGATTTCCTGGTAGACGCTGCACTTCCCAGGAGTCACGTGTATCCCCTCTCACAGGCGGAGACGGCGGTTATGGAAACATATGTTTCCAAATCCCTGCGTCAGGGGTACATTTGGTCCTCCACTTCACCCGCCTCCTCGAGTTTCTTTTTTGTGAAGAGGAAGGAGGGAGGTCTGCGCCCGTGCATTGACTATCGAGGTCTGAACCAGATCACTGTGAGGTATAGTTACCGCTCATAGCCACATCGATTGAGTCAATGCACGGAGCACGCTTCTTCACCAAACTAGATCTCAGGAGCGCTTACAACCTGGTGCGTATCCGGGAGGGAGACGAGTGGAAGACGGCTTTCGGTACCACCTCAGGGCACTATGAGTACCTCGTCATGCCGTACGGGTTGGTGAATGCGCCATCAGTCTTCCAAGCCTTTGTAGACGAGATTTTCAGGGACCTGCACGGGCAGGGTGTAGTGGTGTATATTGATGACATTCTGATATACTCCGCTACACGCACTGAGCATGTGTCCCTGGTGCGCAGCGTGCTTGGTCGCCTGTTGGAGCATGACCTGTATGTCAAGGCTGAGAAACGCCTGTTCTTCCAGCAGTCCGTCTCCTTCCTAGGGTAGCGCATTTCCACCTCAGGGGTGGAGATGGAGAGTGACAGCATTTCAGCCGTGCGTAATTGGCCGACTCCCACCACGGTAAAGGAGGTGCAGCGGTTCTTAGGGTTTGCCAACTACTACCGGAGGTTTATCCGGGGTTTTGGTCAGGTAGCGGCTCCCATTACCTTACTGCTGAAGGGGGACCCGGTACGTTTGCAGTGGTCGGCTGAGGCGGACAGGGCTTTTGGTCACCTGAGGGCTCTATTTACCTCGGCTCCCTCTTTGGCATTCATAGTGGAGGTGGATGCATCCGAGGCTGGGATAGGAGCTGTGCTCTCTCAGCGCTCAGGTACGCCACCAAAGCTCCGCCCCCTGTGCCTTCTTCTCAAAGAAGCTCAGCCCGGCGGAGCGAAACTATGACGTGGGGGAGCGCGATTTGTTGGCTGTTGTCAAGGCCTTGAAGGCGTGGAGACATTGGCTTGAGGGGGCTAAACACCCTTTTCTCATCTGGACTGACCACCGCAATCTGGAGTACATCCGGGCAGCAAGGAGACTGAACCCTCGCCAGAAAAGGTGGGCCATGTTTTTCACCCGTTTTGTGTTCATCCTTTCTTACAGACCAGGCTCCCAGAACGTGAAGGCAGACGCATTGTCCTGGCTGTATGACACAGAGGAGCGGCCCATGGATCCCACTCCCATACTACCCGCCTCCTGCCTGGTGGCGCCGGTAGTATGGGAGCTGGACACGAACATTGAGCAGGTGTTACGTGCAGAGCCCGCTCCCGTCCAGTGTCCCGCTGGGCGTCTGTACGTCCCGTCTGCTGTTCGTGACCGGTTGATCTATTGGGCCCACACATCACCCTGCTCTGGTAATCCTGGGATCGGTCGGACAGTGCCCTGTTTGAGCGGGAGGTACTGGTGGCCTACCTTGGCTAAGGACGTGAGAGTTTATGTTTCCTCCTGCTCGGTGTGCGCCCAGTGCAAGGCTCCTAGGCACCTACCCAGAGGGAAGCTACACCCCTTATCCGTTCCACAACGGCCTTGGTCGCACCTGTCGGTGGATTTTCTTACCGATCTCCCCCCCTCACAGGGTAACACCGCGTTCCTGGTTGTTGTGGATCGGTTCTCTAAGTCCTGTCGTCTCCTCCCTCTGCCCGGTCTCCCTACGGCCCTACAGACTGCGGAGTACTTGTTTACACATGTCTTCCGGCACTATGGGGTGCCTGAGGATATAGTGTCTGATCGAGGTCCCCAGTTCACGTCTAGGGTCTGGAAGGCATTCATGGAACATCTGGGGGTCTTGATCAGCCTTACTTCGGGGTTTCATCCCGAGAGTAATGGGCAGGTGGAGAGAGTAAACCGGGATGTGGGCAGGTTTCTGCTGTCTTATTGCCAGGACTGGCCGGGGGAGTGGGCGGCGTTCGTGCCCTGGGCCGAGATGGCACAGAACTCGCTTTGCCACTCCTCCACTAACCTCTCTCCCTTCAGTGCGTACTGGAGTACCAGCCGGTTCTGGCACCTTGGCATCAGAGTCAGACCGAGGCTCCTGCGGTGGACGACTGGTTCAGGCGCGCGGAGGAGACATGGGAAGCTGCCCGTGTTCACCTTCAGCGGGTTGTACTGCGCCAAAAAGAGAACGCAGACCGTCACCGCAGTGAGGCCCCGGTGTCCGCCGTTGTAACACAGTTTTTGCTCTCCTGCGCCTGACTTCTCTGCCGCCAGTACGCACCCCTGACACCTACCATCCAGGCATCCAATCCAAAAGTTTCAGAAAAGTAGTCACATCCTGAGATCAGTATTCAAATATTTTTTTAAGTAGTTGCTTTCTCAGATCTGTAATCAAATGGATTTCAAAAGTAGTCACTTCACAGCTTCTACTCAAAGCCATAAGACTCCTGAACATCTAATCAAATGGCTACCCAGACTATACCCAGACTATTTGCATTGCCCCCATCCCCCACCCCCACCACACGCTGCTGCTACTCTCTATTATCTATGCATAGCCACTTTAATAACTCTACCTACATATTACCTCAATTACCTCGACTAACTGGTGCCCCTGCATATTGACTCTGTACCGGTACCCCCTGTATATAGCCTCGCTATTGTTATTTCACTGCTGCTTTTTAATTATTTCTTACTTTTATTTCTTACTTTAAGGTATTTAAACTGCATTGTTGGTTAAGGGCTTGTAAGTAAACATTTCTCTGTAAGGTCTACACCTAATTTAGATTTTTTTGGGGGGCGGGGGATCTGTATTCAAATAGTTGTAGTCATCTCAAAAATATGTATATGTATATGTCCTCCAGAAAAATAGTTACATTCCACAAAGCTTAGTAGAAACTATAGTTATCCCAGGTCTGCTCTTTATGGGTCATCTATGTTCGCAGGTCATCTCAACTGTCCCAAAACTTGTCAACTAGAGTCCAAATACCCTGTCAACTCGAGTCCAAATACCTTGTCAACTAAAATCCAAATACCTTGTCAACTAGAGTCCAAATACCTTGTCAACTAGAGTCCAAATACCTTGTCAACTAGAGTCCAAATACCTTGTCAACTAGAGTACAAATACCTTGTCAACTAGAGTTCAAATACCTTGTCAACTAGAGTTCAAATACCTTGTCAACTAGAGTCCAAATACCTTGTCAACTAGAGTCCAAATACCTTGTCAACTAGAGTCCAAATACCTTGTCAACTAGAGTTCAAATACCTTGTCAACTAGAGTTCAAATACCTTAGGCATCAAAAAGACTGTTCTATTAATGTAATTTGGGGGGAAATTAAGCAGCTCCCATCAATATCATTATTCCAATATTGATACCAAAAAAATATAAATTTTTAAAATGTTATTACTGTCATTTGAAAAATAGTATTTTACAAGCAGCTATACTCATCACAAAACTTCATCCCCAAACCTGGTCTTATTGATGGTCTGTCTCTATAAGGAAGGAGTGTTTGTGCACTAAATGCACTCACAGGTGATTAAACACACTACATCTCCATAGAAGGGCGGGAGAGTTGTATTGGATATCATTAAGTGTTGCGTAATCAAATATGTCTCACTTACGGTAAATAGTAAAGTGGTCTATCAGGTTTTAGAATTAGACCACAAAAAGGCTGTGGGAATTCAAATAACAAAACACAAGGAAACTGCAGCTCCAAATTCTCCATTGAAGACCAAGTATAAACTGGCCTTTAGTCATACCTTAGTAATTTATTGGTGTTTGGACCTAACTAATTTAATCTTTTCGGTTAACACTGATATTCAAAGGTCTTGATACCGAATTCTGTTGTTCCTCTGTCCTTCTATTTGGGTTCCCTACGACGGTGAGGTTTACCAGGATTGAAGTTGACTTACCAGGACTGGCACCACAGCTCGGATGATGCTCTGACAGTACTGTGGATACTACTGTCACAAGATATCCATCCCCATACAATTTTGCAGTATAGAAAAACGGTAGACCAAACATATTAACACTGCACCAACACTGTTGTCTCCCACATTTGTGGAATGAATAGATGTGGGGTGGAGCCATGGCAGGGTGGTATATAACCCCTAAGATCTATAGGGACTGATCATATGTGGGGTCTGTCCACATATTATGTGCAGGCCCTGCTCAAGGAAGTATTCCACTGGATACAGACTTTAATTCAATGTCTATTCCATGTTGGTTCAACATCATGTCATTGAAATGACATGGAAACAACGCTGAGTCAACCATTGTGTGCCCAGTGGGATGTAGGTACAGTGTATGTTTACTTTTAGTTCAAAGGAAGTGTGACTAGTGACCGGAACGTGTAAATTAAAATCAAATATATACAAAAATATTGATGTGACATTCTTCAAGAGTCAATGGGTATATATCATCTACTTCATTTACACAGCAACCTCAATTCTGATGTCTTAGGATATCTGATCTTTTTCCTAATGTGATAAGAAAACACATGGAATCTCATGTTTTGATGAAAGTGTAAATACTCTTTTAGAGTAATGCTTTATGACAAAAAAACACATTGATTCGCTATACAGAATACTGTAATATCAATCCATGGTAACAAACTAACCCAAGGAGAAACTCAAACTATATAATACCTCAATCTTGCCGAAAAAGCTACACAGATTTAAAATCCAGAATTCTTTGAAGAGATAGAGGTACTGCATACCTATTTATTACAAGTAAATCAATTGGTCAGCGCTTTGCTTACATTTGACATTTATTTGGGTTTGAGGTATACAGTACAGTTGGATCTACATGAGCGATTAAGTGGGATATGGACTCATCTTGACATAATATAACTTCTGAGATCTGAAAACAAACATCTGACAAACGTTGATACTGGAGTGATACTGACCTAAAAGTAATCATAAACTGTTAAACTGACACCCTATGATGGCATTTGCTAAGCGACACATATATTGTATACTACCTTTAAAACATACAGTTGAAGTCGGAAGTTTACATACACCTTAGCCAAATACATTTAAACTCAGTTTTTCACAATTCATGACGTTTAATCCTAGTAAAAATTCCCTGTCTTAGGTCAGTTAGGTTCACCACTTTATTTTAAGAATGTGAAATGTCAGAATAATAGTAGAGAGAATGATGTATTTCAGATTTTATTTCTTTCATCACAGTCCCAGTGGGTCAGAAGTTTACATACACTCAATTAGTATTTGGTAGCATTGCCTTTAAATTGCTTAACTAGGGTCAAATGTTTCAGGAAGCCTTCCACAAGCTTCCCACAATAAGTTGGGGGAATTTTGGCCCATTCCTCCTGACACAGCTGGTGTAACTGAGTCAGGTTTGTAGGCCACCTTGCTCGCACACGCTTTTTCAGTTCTGCCCACACATTTTTATAGGATTGAGGTCAGGGCTTTGTGATGGCCACCCCAATACCTTGACTTTGTTGTCCTTAAGCCATTTTGCCACAACTTTGGAAGTATGCTTGGGGTCATTGTCCATTTGGAAGACCCATTTGCGACCAAGCGTTAACTTCCTGACTGATGTCTTGAGATGTTGCTTCAATATATCCACATAATTTCCTTTCCTCATGATGCCATCTATTTTGTGAAGTGCACCAGTCCCTCCTGCAGCAGAGCACCCCCACAACATGATGCTGCCACCCCCGTGCTTCTTCGGCTTGCAAGCCTCCCCTTTTTCCTCCAAACATAATGATGGTCATTATGGCCAAGCAGTTCTATTTTTGTTTCATCAGACCAGAGGACATTTCTCCAAAAAATACGATCTTTGTCCCCATGTGCAGTTGCAAACCGTAGTCTGCCTTTTTTATGACGGTTTTGGAGCAGTGGCTTCTTCCTTGCTGAGCGGCCTTTCAGGTTATGTTGATATAGGACTTGTTTAACTGTGGATATAGATACTTTTGTACCTATTTCCTCCAGCATCTTCACAAGGTCCTTTGCTGTTGTTCTGGGATTGATTTGCACTTTTCACACCAAAGTACGTTCATCTCTAGGAGACAAAACGCGTCTCCTTCCTGAGCGGTATGACGGCTGCATCGTCCCATGGTGTTTATACTTGCGTACTATTGTTTGTACAGATGAACGTGGTACCTTCAGGCATTTGAAAATTTCTCCCAAGGATGATCCAGACTTGTGGAGGTCTTTTTTTCTGAGGTCTTGGCTGATTTCTTTAGATTTTCCTATAATGTCAAGCAAAGAGGCACTGAGTTTGAAGGTAGGCCTTGAAATACATCCACAGGTACACCTCCAATTGATTCAAATGATGTCAATAACCCTATCAGAAGCTTCTAAAGCCATGACATCATTTTCTGTAATATTCCAAGCTGTTTAAAGCCTTAAAACTTAGTGTATGTAAACTTCTGACCCACTGGAATTGTGGTATAGTGAATTATAAATGAAATAATCTGTCTGTAAACAATTGTTGGAAAAATTACTTGTGTCATGCACAAAGTAGACGTCCTTACTTACTTGCCAAAACTATAGTTTGTTAACAAGAAATTTGTGGAGTGGTTGAAAAATGAGTTTAAATGACTCCAAGCTAAGTGTATGTAAACTTCCGACTTCAACTGTACGTTTAGGTTTCAAAACTATAGGTCTTACAAACACATGCTTAGAACTGTTGGAAAGGTAAGAACTGTGGGATTCTGATATACGTGTCTATTACAGAGCCAGAGCACCAATTGTCCCCATGTTTGGGAATAAGAGATTTGAAAGTCTAGGTTTATGTCACCAATTACTGTTCCAAAATAAATAAAATGTACTGCAAAAAAATTGTCAGATCTTTTACCTAATGGTGGCGCTACAAACCTGTGCAAATTCCCATAGGAACACAGCCATTTTAAAAGTGAAGGGGTTGTGCAATGTGCCATGCCTTCATTATTTATTGATATACAGTACATACGGTTGAGCCCACATCAACAGTGAAGAGGCGACTCCGGGATGCTGGCCTTCTAGGCAGAGTTCCTCTGTCCGGTGTCTGTGTACTTTTGTCCATCTTAATCTTTTATTTTTATTGGCCAGTCTGAGATATGGCTTTTTCTTTGCAACTCTGCCTAGAAGGCCAGCATCCGGAGTCACCTCTTCACTGTTGAAGTTGAGATTGGTGTTTTGCGGGTACTATTTAATGAAGCTGCCAGTTGAGGACTTGTGAGGCATCTGATTCTCAAACTAGACGCTAATATACTTGTCCTCCTGCTCAGTTGTGCACCGGGGCCTCCCGCACTTTTTATTCTGGTTCAAGCCAGTTTGCTCTGTTCTGTGAAGGGAGCGTTGTATGAGATGTTCAGTTCCTTGGCAATTTCTCGCATGGAATAGCCTTCATTTCTCAGAACAAGAGAAGACAGACGAGTTTCAGAAGAAAGTTATTTGTTTCTGGCCATTTGGAGCCTGTAATCGAACCCAAAAATGCTGATGCTTCAGATACTCAACTAGTCTAAAGAAGGCCAGTTTTATTGTTTCTTTAATCAGAACAACAGTTTTCAGCTGTGCTAACATAATTGCAAAAGGGTTTATTAATGTTCAATTAGCCTGTTAAAATTATAAACTTGGATTAGCTAACACAACGTGCAATGAGAACACAGGAGTGATGGTTGCTGATAATGGGCCTCTGTACGCCTATGTAGATATTCCATAAAAATCTGCCGTTGCTAGCTACAATAGTCATTTACAACATTAACAATGTCTACACTGCATTTCTGATCAATTTGATCTTATTTTAATGGACAAAAACATTGCTTTTCTTTCAAAAACAAGGACATTTCTAAGTGACCCCAAAATAACTCCACATTAAACATGTTTTTTTCAAACCAGTTAACATAAAATATCACTATGAAAAGGTTAGAAAACAACGTTGAAAAGAGTTTGTCTTAAATAAAACGGAATTGGGCAATGCTTAATAATAACTTTCATGAATAAGAATGAATAAACTATTCATTCATATTGAACATACTATAAATTAGTATTTCCTTATTTGTAAACATGTATAATATAGGCATTACAATTCATAAGCATTGTAACATGTTTAATCATTTATAAAGACATTGAAATGATGCTCTTATCCAAATTGACTTACAGTAGCAATTAGGGTTGCGTGCCTTGCTCAAGGGCACATCGACTAGTCTGTTGGGGGATTCGAACCAGCGACATATAGGTTACTGGCCAAACTCTCTTAACCGCTAGGCTACTTGCCACATGTACTGTATTATCTTGTATACACATTTATAACCATTTTTCATGAAAGTGAGTGTAAAGTGTAACCCAACAAGCCAGCATGGTCTCCTTGTACTTACACGTCAAACATATTTCCTGTTTGGCTCAGGCTGATCGCATCCACAGAAGCTGCCTCAATCTTTGTTTGAGACATGTTTTTAGGGTAGTATACACGCTGGTTGGCAATGGTCTTAGTGTCCTGTGCCAGTAAGGCTGTCACAGTCCATCCATCTTGTTCAGCACTCTACAAATAAAACAATCGGGTCACTATGAAACATTTCCCCACATAGTTCTAGACATTGCCAGTGCTCAAGATATTTCATAAACCGGTTAATGTGTTGGCACACAACCTGAGGTGTGCATGACACATGTACAGCAATATCACAGATAGAACAATGAGACAGATATTTCACTAGATGCATGAATGTGAAGCATCCGCTTGGCGTTTCCACTCACTACCAAATATTTGGTAGTGAGAGGAAGCCCACTGCCCAGCCTGAGGTAGACACCTGGAATGCATTTCAATTAACAGGTGTGCACTGTTAAAAGTTAATTTGTGGAATTTCTTTCCTTCTTATTGCGTTTCAGCCAATCAGTTGTGTTGTGACACAGTAACGGAGAAGATGGAACGAGATGGATTTTGGCTAACATTCTGCACAATTTCTCATGGACGAAAACATTTGATCTCAATATAGTTTTCTGTTCCCAAAACTAAAATCTGTTATTAACAGAGTGGATTAAGTTTTGTAGACTTTGCAAAAAAAATAAATTTAAATTGCGTTGTTTAGAAGGCATGCAAAGACAAATTGAGTTATTGCACACGTGCACTTCACAGAGGAGGTGTTCGCTAACGGAAATATGCAGACACATTAGAGAATGGGCCAATAG
The DNA here is from genome assembly GCF_965601325.2 of Salmo salar. Lineage (NCBI taxonomy): Eukaryota > Metazoa > Chordata > Actinopteri > Salmoniformes > Salmonidae > Salmo > Salmo salar. The sequence continues at coordinate 31,975,733 of NC_138305.1, forward strand.
GATCTCGCTAGCTCGTGCTTGGCTCTGCCCACCTCTTTGCTTTTTCTGCCCACAATGACTAATTTGTTCCCAATGAGAACGATAGGCTGTGGTCTATCTTGGTTTAGTTATAAAACATCTTTGGCAATATTTGTCACAGGCGTCGTATAGAGGAGACCAAGGGGCAGCATGTAAAGTGCTCATATTTCCTTTATTCATGAAAACACTTAAACCAAAATAACAAAAATGACAGCCAATAGTTCCGTGAGGTACACTGACTAAACGGAAAACAACTACCCACAAAACCCAAAAGAAAAACAGGCTCCCTAAGTATGGCTTCCAATCAGAGACAACGATAGACACCTGCCTCTGATTGGAAACCATACCCAGCCAAAACATAGAAAACAAAACATAGAAATAGAAATCTAGAAAAGCCCACATATAAACAGAAAACCCAAAACCACCCAAAACAACCACCTGTCACGCCCTGACCACTCTACTATAGAAAATGACCTCTTCCAAGGGTCAGGACGTGACAATATTAGAGATCATAGATAAAGTTCTTACTTGTGTTGGATGAATCATCACAGGCATCTGCTTAAAAAATGTACCAGTAAATCAAGTCTAGAAAGACACCTTGTAAGTAAGCAATCACCAGACCGAGATGAAGAGAGGATTTCCAGGCTGTGCCCCTCTAAAACAGCAGTACATTTTTAATTCACAAGTGTACCACTGGTCAGTTAAATTTACCAGCTGGCACAAATGAAGAAGCAACATTTGCACATACAACCTAAGAGGAAAACAATCATAGAACACATTAAGGTCTAATAGAAGTAAATAAAAAACTGAAAACTCAACTACTTTCAGTACAATTCATAAGCAAGCATCTTATAAATGCTACTGAAGTAATACATGAATTACTGTGGTGACTGAATGGTGAGCTAAGCATAATGATGATGATAATAATTTACCAGCAGTTAGTTTCATGTCGACTAGAATATCACTGTAGATCCCTGGGAGAGAAAAATGAAATACATTACAAATGCATAACATAAATATGACATATGTCAAGACTTTACTGACCCTTGATAATCTTGCGGAAATTATCATTCCGAAATCGCAAAGTGTGTTTAAGATTATTAGAGATATCTTACAGAAACGTTTAAAATCCCAGAGAAAATAGGTCCATATAAAATGATACTCCAAGGCCTCTTGCAAGAACAGCTAGTCATCTTTTCTCAAATCAAATCAAATTTTATTGGTCACATACACATGGTTATAAGATGTTAATGCGAGTGTAGCGAAATGCTTGTGCTTCTAGTTCCGACTATGCAGTAATATCTAACAAGTAATCTAACAAATTCACAACAACTACCTTATACACACAAATACACAGAAATGTAAAGGGATGAATAAGAACATGTACATATAAATATATGGATTAACGATGGCGTGCGGCATAGGCAAGATGCAGTAGATGGTGTAGAATACATTATTACATTATTAAAGTGGCGTAATTTAAAGTGACTAGTGATATCTTTATTAAGTCTATTTATTTAAGTGGCCAGTGATTTGAGTCAGTATGTTGGCAGCAGCCTCTCTATGTTAGTGATGGCTGTTTAACAGTCTGATGGCCTTGAGATAGAAGCTGTTTTTCAGTCTCACGGTCCCAGCTTTGATGCACCTGTACTGACCTCGCCTTCTGAATGATAACGGGGTGAACGGGCAGTGGCTCGGGTGGTTGTTGTCCTTGATGATCTTTTTGGCTTTCCTGTGACATCGGGTGTTGTAGGTGTCCTGGAAGGCAGGTAGTTTGCCCCCGGTGATGCCTTGTGCAGACCGCACTACCCTCTGGAAAGCCTTGCGGTTGAGGGCAGTGCAATTGCCATATTAGGCGGTGATACAGCACGACAGGATGCTCTCGATTGTGGATCTGCAAAAGTTTGTGAGTGTTTTAGATGACAAGCTGTCTGTGTTGGTGGACCATTTCAGTTTGTCCGTGATGTGTACCCCGAGGAACTTAAAACGTTCCACCTTCTCCACTACTGTCCCGTTGATGTGGATGGGGGGTGCTCCCTCTGCTGTTTCCTTAAGTCCACAATCATCTTCTTTGTTTTGTTGACATTGAGTGAGAGGTTATTTTCCTGACACCACACTCCGAGGGCCCTCACCTCCTCCCTGCAGGCTGTCTCGACGTTGTTGGTAATCAAGCCTACCACTGTAGTGTCATCTGCAAACTTGATGATTGAGTTTGAAGTGTGCATGGCAACGCAGTCATGGGTGAACAGGGAGTAAAGGAGAAGGCTGAGAACACACCCTTGTGTTGAGGATCAGCGGGGTGGAGATGTTGTTTCCGACCTTCACCACCTGGGGGCGACTCTTCAGACGGTCCAGGAACCAGTTGCACAGGGTGGGGTCAGGACCCAGGGTCTCGAGCTTAATGACGAATTTGCAGGGTACTATGGTGTTAGATGCTGAGCTGTAATCAATGATCAGCATTCTTACATAGGTATTCCTCTTGTCCAGGTGGGATAGGGCAGTGTGCAGTGTGATTGCGATTGCATCGCAAATTGGAGTGGGTCTAGGGTATCAGGTAGGGAACAGGAACAATGTTGGCCATCTTGAAGCATTACATTTATATTTAAGTCATTTAGCAGACGCTCTTATCCAGAGCGACTTACAAATTGGTGCATTCACCTTATGATATCCAGTGGAACAACCACTTTACAATAGTGCATCTAAATCTTTTAGGGGGGGGGGGGGGGGGGGTTAGAAGGATTACTTTATCCTATCCCAGGTATTCCTTAAAGAGGTGGGGTTTTAGGTGTCTCCGGAAGGTGGTGATTGACTCCGCTGTCCTGGCGTCGTGAGGGAGCTTGTTCCACCATTGGGGTGCCAGAGCAGCGAACAGTTTTGACTGGGCTGAGCGGGAACTGTGCTTCCTCAGAGGTAGGGAGGCGAGCAGGCCAGAGGTGGATGAACGCAGTGCCCTTGTTTGGGTGTAGGGCCTGATCAGAGCCTGAAGGTACGGAGGTGCCGTTCCCCTCACAGCTCCGTAGGCAAGCACCATGGTCTTGTAGCGGATGCGAGCTTCAACTGGAAGCCAGTGGAGAGAGCGGAGGAGCGGGGTGACGTGAAAGAACTTGGGAAAGTTGAACACCAGACGGGCTGCGGCGTTCTGGATGAGTTGTAGAGGTTTAATGGCACAGGCAGGGAGCCCAGCCAACAGCGAGTTGCAGTAATCCAGATGGGAGATGACAAGTGCCTGGATTAGGACCTGCGCCGTTGTAGAGCATGAACCTACAGGATCGGGTCACCGCCTTGATGTTAGTGGAGAATGACAGGGTGTTGTCCAGGGTCACGCCAAGGTTCTTAGCTCTCTGGGAGGAGGACACAAGGGAGTTGTCAACCGTGATGGCGAGATCATGGAACGGGCAGTCCTTCCCCGGGAGGAAGAGCAGCTCCGTCTTGCCGAGGTTCAGCTTGTGGGGACAACAGACTGGGATAGGGATTGGTTGAACATGTCCGTAAACACACCAGCCAGCTGGTCTGCGCATACTCTGAGGACACAGCTAGGGATGCCGTCTGGGCCGGCAGCCTTGTGAGGGTTAACATGTTTAAATGTATTACTCACGTTGGCCACTGAGAAGGAGAGCCCACAGGCTTTGGTAGCGGGCTGTGTCAGTGGCACTGTATTGTCCTCAAAGTGAGCAAAGAAGTTGTTTAATTTGTCTGGGAGCAAGACGTCGATGTCCGCGACGGGGCTGTTTATTTTTTTGTAATCCGTGATTGACTGTAGACCCTGCCACATACGTCTCGTATTTGAGCCGTTGAATTGCGACTCTACTTTGTCTCTATACTAACGCTTTGCTTGTTTGATTGCCTTGCGGAGGGAATAGCTGCACTGTTTGTATTCGGTCGTGTTTCCGGTCGCCTTGCCATGATTAAAAGCGGTGGTTCACGCTTTCAGTTTTGCTCGAATGCTGCCATCAATCCACGGTTTCTGGTCAGGGAAGGTTTTAATGGTCACAGAGGGTACGACATCTCCGATGCACTTGCTAATAAACTTGCTCACCGAGTCAGCGTATACATCTGGAACATATCCCAGTCCACGTGATCAAAGCAATCTTGAAGCGTGGAATCTGATTGCTCAGACCAGCGTTGATCAGACCTGAGCACGGGTGTTTCCTGCACTCATTTCATCCACCTTGTTATCTAGAAATTGGACATTGGCGAGTAATATGCTCGGAAGCAGTGGATGGTGTGCTCGCCTTCTGAGTCTGACCAGTAGGCCGCTCCGTCTGTCTCTCCTGCGGCGACTGCGTTGTTTTGGGTCGGCCTCTGGGATAAGATTGCATGTCCAGGGAGGAGGTCCGAACAAAGGATCCACTTCGGGAAAGACATATTCCTGGTTGTAATGATGGTAAGTTGACATCGCTTTTATATCCAATAGTTCTTCCCTGCTGTATGTAATAACACTTGAGATATTCTGGGGTAACAATGTAAGAAATAATACATAAAAAACAAATAACTGCGTTGTTTTCTAAGGACCTAAAGCGAGGCAACCATCTCTGTCGGCGCCATCTTGTGTGTCTTTGTGGTACAATGGTTAAATAGGCCCTAGAGTGGAGGATTTATAAAAACCGGAAATATAACATGGGTACATATAGTTTGGAAATAGGTTACAAACAAAAAACTGGAAAATGTTTCCATTTCCAGTCAATTGTAAATACCATATAAAAGTATATTCACTATGCTTCAAGGCTTCTTGCAAGAAGACTTAGTCATATTTTGTCTGTGGTACAATGGTTTATATAGGCCCTTGTGGGGAGGTTTCATAAACACCTGAAATATAACATGTATAGTTTGTAAATAGGTCTATCAGGATTTGAATGTAGGACCTAGATGCAGACAATGTCGAATTAACAATGGTTTAATAATCCAACAAGGGCAGGCAACAGACAGGTCAAGGCAGGCAGGAGTCAGTAAACAAGAGGTGGGGGAACGGTACTGGACGGCAGGCAGGCTCAGGGTCATGGTTGGCAGAGGTCAATAATCCAGAGGTGGGGCAAAGGTACAGGTTGGCAGGCAGGCTCAGGGTCAGGCAGAGTGGTCAGGTAGGCTCAGGGTCAGGCTGAGTGGACAGGCAGGCGGGCTCAAAATCAGGACAGGCAAGGCTAAAAACCAGGAGGGCGAGAAAACGAGAGACTGGGAAAAGCAGACGCTGAGAACAAAAATACTGGTTGACTTGACAAACAAGACGAACTGGCAACAGACAAACAGAGAAGATGGGCGACACCTGAAGGGGGTGGAGACAATCCCAAAGACAGGTGAAACAGATCAGAGTGTGACAAGATCACCAACAAAAAACAGGAAGATGTTGCTTCCATTTCAGGTCAATCGTCACACTCAGATTCAGTTCTTCCTGAGAATGAAGACGTGACACCTTCACATTTTCATGATGGCAGTTAAAGCCCTTCTGACTCATTGTGGACCCAGGTGCTCTCTAGAGCCTTGTCCTGCCCAAAAAACCTTTGTTGTACAATTTGATCACACATGACTAGAAGTTTGATAAATCTTTCTCTATAATATTATAGCTATAATACTTCTTATGTCATATATATGAATTCAATACAATCTAACACAAACCAGAATATTTTGAATATATCATTCTATAGCTAGAGGACTCCTGATATCTCAAGGAGTGATAAGTATAATGTTTGTCTTAATTTGTTGTTGTCTAGCACTGTCTTTTTGCTAGCTAGGGCCATCTACTTTGTGCTGCCTGTCTTCCCAGTAGCCTACTTGGTATGTGAACTGCTGACTGCTCATAACTTGCAGATGATTGTTGACACATCAACCAGGATTAAGGGGCAAGGCAATTTGTGACTGTTGTGGTTTTGGTAATCAGTGTCAGCGCCGGAATTGTCGTCAAAATTAAGACAGTCGCCGAAACAAAGATGCTTCTGAGAAGTTATTTGAGGAAGGAAAGAGAGGAAGGCTCCACACCACTCTCTCACTTGAATATTTTACCTAGTTATTTTCAGATTATCTCATTTTGCTCTTTCTTTCCAACTCTTTCTTCCCCTCCTTGCCTCTTTTGACCTCACCCTTTCCCAGCCCCCTCCCAATCACAAGGCAGGCAATGCGCTTGACCTCATCTTTACTAGAGGATGTTCGCCTACTAATCTCATGACAACCCCCCTCCAGGTCTCTGATCACTAATTTGATTCCTTTTTTGTCTCCCTCTCCTCCAACCCTAACCACTCAGCCCCTACACAGGTTGTCATGCGCTGTTGCAATCTTCTATCTCTCTCTCTCTCCCACTACTCTCTCCTTTTCTATCCTATCATCTCTCCCTTCTGCTAAATCCTTCTCGCTCCTGTCTCCTGATTATGCCTCTTCGACCCTACTATCCTCCTTTTCCGCATCCTATGACCAGCACTGTCCCCTTTCCTACTGGCCGGCTCAGCCCTCCCCTCCTCCTCCTGCAAGCTTACAGAACAGGACTGCAGGCAGCTGATCGAAAAGGCAGGAAAACTAAACTTCCGGAGGACCTATAATCCTTTCACTCCCTCCTCTTTACCTTCTATTCCTCTGAATCTATCACTTTAGATTTCAAGCTTCTGCCTCTAACCATAAGAAACAATTTTCCACCTTTTCTGCCCTCCTTAATCCTCCTCCCCATCCCTCCTCCCACTCTGCGAACAACTTTGTCAACCACTTTGAAAAGAAGGTTGACAACATCCGCTCCTCATTCACCTATTCACCTATTGAGTCCACTGGTTCCAATCACACAGAACTACCCTACGCTTTGACGTATTTCTCGCTTCTCTCTCCAGATGAAATCAAATCAAATTGTATTTGTCACATGCGCCGAATATAGCACCTTACAGTGTAGACATTACAGTGAAATGCTTACTTACAAGCCCTTAACCAACAATGCAGTTTAAAGAAAATACAAAAATGTACTGGGCCGTACGCACTGCCCTCTGTAGTGCCATGCGGTCGGAGGCCGAGCAGTTGCCATACCAGGCAGTGATGCAACCTGTCAGGATGCTCTTGATGGTGCAGCTGTAGAACCTTTTGAGGATCTGAGGACCCATGCCAAATCTTTTCAGTCTCCTGAGGGGGAATAGGTTTTGTTGTGCCCTCTTCACGACTGTTTTGATGTTCTTGGACCATGTTAGTTTGTTGGTGATGTGGACGCCAAGGAACTTGAAGCTCTCAACCTTCTCCACCACAGCCCTGTCGATGAGAATGGGGGCATGCTTGGTCCTCATGCAGTCCACAATCATCTCTTTTGTCTTGATCACATTGAAGGAGAGGTTGTTGTCCTTGCACCACACAGTCAGGTCTTTGACCTCCTCCCTATAGGCTGTCTCATCGTTGTCGGTGATCAGGTGTTGGAGTCGTGCCTGGACGTGCAGTCATGAGTGAACAGGGAGTACAGGAGGGGACTGAGCACACACCCCTGAGGAGCCACGGTGTTGAGGATCAGCGTGACGGATGTGTTGTTACCTACCCTTACCACCTGGGGCGGCCTGTCAAGAAGTCCAGGATCCAGTTGCAGAGGTTGGTGTTTAGGCCTAGGGTCCTTCGCTCAGTGATGAGCTTTGAGGGCACTATGGTGTTGAACGCTGAGCTTTAGTCAATGAATAGCATTCTCACATAGGTGTTCCTTTTGTCCAAGTGTGAAAGGGCTGTGTGGAGTGCAGTAGAGATTGCATCATCTGTGGATCTGTTGGTGCGGTATGCAAATTCGAGTGGGTCTAGGGTTTCTGGGATAATGGTGTTGATGTGAGCGATGACCAGCCTTTCAAAGCATTTCATGGCTACAGACATGAGTCCTACGGGTCGGTAGTCATTTGTGTTCTTGGGCACAGGGACTGTGGTGGTCTGCTTTAAACATGTTGGTATTAAAGACTCAGACAGGGGAGGCTGAAAATGTCAGTGAAGACACTTGCCAGTTGGTCAGCGCATGCTCGGTGTACACATCCTGGTAATCCGTCTGGCCCTGACGCTTTGTGAATGTTTACCTGTTTAAAGCTCTTACTCACATCGGCTGCGGAGAGTGTGATTACACAGTCATCCGGAATAGCTGGTGCTCTCATGCAAGTTTCAGTGTTACTTGCCTCAAAGCGAGCATAGAAGTTATTTTGCGCGTCTGGTAGGCTCGTGTCACCCGGCAGCTCTCGGCTGTGCTTCCCTTTGTAGTCTGTAATAGTTTGCAAGCCCTGCCACATAAGACGAGCGTCGGAGCCGGTGTAGTAGGATTCAATCTTAGCCCTATTGACGCTTTGCCTGTTTGATGGTTCGTCGCAGGGCATAGCAGGATTTCCTGTAAACTTCCGGGTTAGAGTCCCGCACCTTGAAAGCGGCAGCTCTACCCTTTAGCTCAGTGCGAATGTTGCCTGTAATCCATGTCCCTGATTGAGTCTGTAATACCAACATGTTTCAAGCAGACCACCATAGTCCCTGTGCCCAAGAACACAAAGGCAACCTGCCTAAATGACTACAGACCCGTAGCACTCACGTCTGTAGCCATTAAGTGCTTTGAAAGGTTAGTAATGGCTTACATCATCACCATTATACCAGAAACCCTAGACCCACTCCAATTTGCATACCGCCCAAACAGATCCACAGATGATGCAACAGGCTGCCCCCAGGTGGTGAGGGTAGGTAGCAACAAATCTGCCACGCTGATCCTCAACACTGGAGCTCCCCAGGGATGCATGCACAGTCCCCTGCTGTACTCCTTGTTCACCCACGACTGCATGGCCAGGCACGACTCCAACACCATCATTAAGTTTGCAGACGACACAACAGTGGTAGGCCTGATCACCGAAAATGACGAGACAGCCTCTAGGGAGGAGGTCAGAGACCTGACCTGGTGCCAGGATAACAACCTATCCCTCAACGTGACCAAGACTAAGGAGATGATTGTGGACTACAGGAAGAGGAGGACCGAGCACGCCCCCATTCTCATCGACGGGGCTGTAGTTGAACAGGTTGAGAGCTTCAAGTTCCTTGCTGTCCACATCACCAACCAACTAGAATGGTCCAAACACACCAAGACAGTCGTGAAGAGGGCACGACAAAGCCTATTCCCCCTCAGGAAACTAAAAATATTTGCCATGGGTCCTGAGATCCTCAAAAAGTTATACAGCTGCAACATCGAGAGCATCCTGACTGGTTGCATCGCTGCCTGGTTCGGCAATTGCTCGGCCTCTGACCTCAAGGCACTACAGGGGGTAGTGCGCACGGCCCAGTACATCACTGGGGCAAAGCTGCCTGCCATCCAGGACCTCTACACCAGGCGGTGTCAGAGGAAGGCCATAAAAATTGTCAAAGATCCCAGCCACCCCAGTCATAGACTGTTCTCTCTACTACCGCATGGCAAGCGGTACTGGAGTGCCAAGTCTAGGCCAAACAGTCTTTTAAAAAGTTTTTACCCCCAAGCCATAAGACTATTTGCATTGTGTGCCCCCCCAACCCCTCTTTTACGCTGATGCTACTCTCTGTTTATCATATATGCATAGTCACTTTAACTATACATTCATGTACATACTACCTCAATTGGCCCAATCAACCAGTGCTCCCGCACATTGGCTAACCGGGCTATCTGCATTGTGTCCCGCCACCCACCACCCGCCAACCTCTCTTTTACGCTACTGCTACTCTCTGTTCATCATATATGCATAGTCACTTTAACCATATCTACATGTACATACTACCTCAATCAGCCTGACTAACCCGTGTCTGTATGTAGCCTCGCTACATTTACAGCCTCACTACTGTATATAGCCTGTCTTTTTACTGTTGTTTTATGTCTTTACTTACCTATTGTTCACCTAATACCTTTTTTGCTCTATTGGTTAGAGCCTGTAAGTAAGCACGTGACAAATAAACTTTGATTTGATTTGACGTCATCTGCGTAAGAAACACTGATAATTATCCTGTTAGGGACAGACGTTCCGCTAGTGGAACGCCTCACCAATATCCAATAGTATAGCGTGGCGCGAAATACAAACACCTAAAAAATGCTATAACTTCTATTTCTCAAACATATGACTATTTTACACCATTTTAAACATAAGACTCTCGTTAATCTAACCACACTGTCCGATTTCAAAAAGGCTTCACAGCGAAAGCAAAACATTAGATTATGTCAGGAGAGTACCCTCCCAGAAATAATCACACAGCCATTTTCAAAGCAAGCATATATGTCACAAAAACCAAAACCACAGCTAAATGCAGCACTAACCTTTGATGATCTTCATCAGATGACACTCCTAGGACATTATGTTATACAATACATGCATGTTTTGTTCAATCAAGTTCATATTTATATCAAAAAACTGCTTTTTACATTAGCATGTGATGCTCAGAACTAGCATACCCACCGCAAACTTCTGGTGAATTTACTAAATTACTCACGATAAACATTGACAAAAAACATAACAATTATTTTAAGAATTATAGATACAGAACTCCTTTATGCAATCGCGGTGTCCGATTTTAAAATAGCTTTTCGGTGAAAGCACATTTTGCAATATTCTGAGTACATAGCCCGGCCATCACGGCTAGCTATTTTGACACCCACCAAGTTTGGCACTCACCAAACTCAGATTTACTATAAGAAAAATTGGATTACCTTTGCTGTTCTTCGTCAGAATGCACCCCCAGGACTTCTACTTCAACAACAAATGTTGTTTTGGTTCGAAATAATCCATAGTTGTCACGTCCTGGCCAGTATAAGGGTTAATTGTTATTGTAGTTTGGTCAGGACGTGGCAGTGGGTATTTGTTTTATGTGGTTCGGGGTGGTGTTTTTGGTAGAAGGGCATTTGATTTAGTATTTCCGGGTTTTTGGTTTATGGTCTATGTTTATGTATTTCTATGTGTAGTCTAGTGAGTGTGTTTCTATGGTTGGTTAATTGGGGTTGGGACTCTCAATTAAAGGCAGGTGTTTTCTCTTTGCCTTTGATTGAGAGTCCCATATCCTGTTGGGGATAGGGGGCAGTATTTACACGGCCGGATAAAAAACGTACCCGATTTAATCTGGTTACTACTCCTGCCCAGTAACTAGAATATGCATATAATTATTGGCTTTGGGTAGAAAACACCCTAAAGTTTCTAAAACTGTTTGAATGGTGTCTGTGAGTATAACAGAACTCATATGGCAGGCAAAAACCTGAGAAGATTCTGAACAGGAAGTGGCCTGTCTGACAAGTTGTTGTTCATTTTGGCTCTTTTTATTGAAGACTGAGGATCTTTGCTGTAACGTGACACTTCCTACGGCTCCCATAGGCTCTCAGAACCCGGGAAAAAGCTGAATGATATCGAGGCAGCCCCAGGCTGAAACACATTATCGCGTTTGGATAGTGGCCGGTCAGAGTACTCTGAGACTCAGGCTCGTGCACGAGGGCACGAGATGTTTTTATTTTTTCTCTCTTTGTACGTATACACGATTTCCCGGTCGGAATATTATCGCTTTTTTACGAGAAAAATGGCATAAAAATTGATTTTAAACAGCGGTTGACATGCTTCGAAGTACGGTAATGGAATATTTAGACATTTTTTGTCACGAAATGCGCTGTGCTCGTCACCCTTATTTACCATTCGGATAGTGTCTTGAACGCACGAACAAAACGCCGCTATTTGGATATAACAATTGATTATTTGGGACCAAACCAACATTTGTTATTAAAGTAGAAATCCTGGGAACAGCAAAGGTAATAACATTTTTCTTATAGTAAATCTGACTTTGGTGAGTGCTAAACTTGCTGGGTGTCTAAATAGCTAGCCCTGTGATGCCGGGCTATCTACTGAGAATATTGCAAAATGTGCTTTCACCGAAAAGCTATTTTAAAATCGGACATAGCGAGTGCATAGAGGAGTTCTGTATCTATAATTCTTAAAATAATTGTTATGTTTTTTGTGAACGTTTATCGTGAGTAATTTAGTAAATTCACCGGCAGTGTTCGGTGGGAATGCTAGTCACATGCTAGTCACATGCTAATGTAAAAAGCTGGTTTTTGATATAAATATGAACTTGATTGAACAAAACATGCATGTATTGTATAACATAATGTCCTAGGGTTGTCATCTGATGAAGATCATCAAAGGTTAGTGCTGCATTTAGCTGTGGTTTGGGTTTATGTGACATTATATGCTATCTTGAAAAATGGGTGTCTGATTATTTCTGGCTGGGTACTCTGCTGACATAATCTAATGTTTTGCTTTCGTTGTAAAGCCTTTTTGAAATTGGACAGTGTGGTTAGATTAACGAGAGTCTTGTCTTTAAAATTGTGTAAAATAGTCATATGTTTGAAAAATTGAAGTTTTTGCATTTTTGAGGTATTTGAATATCGCGCCACGGGATTACACTGGCTGTTGAGTAGGTGGAACGCAAGCGTCCCACCTAGCCCAGAGAGGATATGTTAGGGTGTATTTGTGTTTGTCATTTGTGGGAGATTGTTTCTTGTTTAGCGTGTGTGAGCCTAACAGGACTGTCTAGTAAATCGTGAGTACGTTGTTTATTATTTTGTGTTCACTTTTGAGTTAATAAACTTCAAGATGAGCATTCACAATCCTGCTGCATATTGGTCCTCCTTTTCCGACGATGATTTCGCTATATCGTCTGACGACGACGAAAGGCGTGACAATAGTTACATTGAAATAGCTCCGTTTTGTTTGTGCATTCAGGTAACTATCCGAAGGGTGACGCGCCGGCGCGTTTCGTGACAAAAAAATTACAAATATTCCATTACCGTACTTCGAAGCATGTCAAACGCTGTTTAAAATACATTTTTATGCGATTTTTCTCGTAAAATAAAGATAATATTCCAACCGGGAGACGTTGTACTCGTTCAAACAGTGAAAGAAAAAAATGGACTCGCCTCGTGCACACGCGTGCCAGTGTTATTGTCCTCAGAAGGACCACTCACAAAAACCCCTGCTGTTTTTCGCCCAGAGACTGCAGAGCTATCATTCCACTTTCTGGCGCCTTCCTAGAGCCAATGGAAGCCTTAGAAAATGTCACGTTACAGCAGAGATGCTGTATTTTTGATAGAGAGGCCTCAGAAGGACAAGAAATGGTCAGACAGGGCACTTCCTGTATAGAGTCTTCTCAGGTTCTGGCCTGCCATATGAGTTCTGTTATACTCACAGACACCATTCAAACAGTTTTAGAAACTTTAGAGTGTTTTCTATCCAAATCTACTAATTATATGCATATTCTAGTTTCTGGGCAGGAGTAGTAACCAGATTAAATCAGGTACGTTTTTTATCCGGCCGTGAAAATACTGCCCCCTATCCCTAACAGGATAACCTGGAAGCAGAACTGTGCAATTGAACTGTTAGGATTCTCAGACTGTGATGATTTATACTTCAGCCCTAACTTTGCTTTGCTCCCTAGCTGGACCATGATACCAAGCCTGCAGATGTATCTGGTACTGAGAACCATATTGAGTGCTTACAGTGCATTTTGGAACGCTCCAATATATGGTATCTCAGTACCAGACCAATCTGTGAGCTTGGTATCATGGTCCAGTAAGGCAGCAAAGTACAGTCAGGGCTGAGCTCAGCACACTCACTGTTGCAGGGTTTGTCTGTCCACTCAAAGGCAACACCAAGCACTGCCATATTGCCATGAACGATAGTACCTAGCAAAGGTGCTAGAAGATGCCAAATAGCAGCGGCTTGGTGCAGTGGAAGATTGGAGGAGACAGCATGAAACAATGCCCCGGAACGCTTTATAAATCACCCTGAGGTGGGGCGACTTCTGAAGACAGGAATTCCTACAACCACTGCAAAGGGCATAGAGAGGAGATCTTTACTTCCTGTTGTATTTGATTATTTTTCCCACGTTCCTATGTGATCTGATCATGCCAACTGTCAATTTGAACTTTGAATCTTGTGTAGTTATCTGAAAGGTGTGACATTCTGTGAACTTATTTGTGTAATTTCACAATGTTTTGAACATCAATGTTAAAAAACTTGTAGGATGTGCTTATGTAGCAGACGGAGATCTGAGAAACTCGCTTGTAAGCCTGAAGTGTCAGCCCTTGTGCCGTTATAAAAGGCCTTTTTCAGTTGCCCGATGCATGGGTTGGAACCACAGGAGGTTGGTGCACCTTAATTGGGGAGGACAGGCTCGTGGTAATGGCTGCAGTGGAATAAGTGTAATAGTTTCATATACATTAAACACATGGTTTCCATGTGTTTGATACTATTCCATTCACTCCGTTCCAGCCATTATTATGAGCCGTCCTCCCCTCAGCAACCTCCACTAGTTGGAATGCTTCAGGAGGGTGGTCACGTGTGTTTACAAGGCAGAGGTCCCGTGTTCCAGCCAGGTATGAGCCGGATTGCAGGGAAGTGAGCGTTCTCTACACTTCTGAATTAAATGAAAGGCGAAAATACATTTGGTAGTATGAGTACATATATTTCTTCCACTGTATATTTCCATTACACTTTTACACAATGCGCATCGGTAAGAGGAATCAACAATTTATGTGCGAGTACACACACGCTCACACCCACGCACGCATGCACACACACACACACACACACACACACACCACCATCCCCATGCGACACAGATAATTAGCAATGATGACTGACAAAAAAAACAATAGGATCTTTATACCTACACCAGTCAGTGAAAACAGCAACAAAAGCCACAATAAGACTTGTCTTATATGATGCCCATCTTCTGCTCTGCAGTGACGGCATGTAAACTCATTAATTGCCCTTTGGAAAGAATGTCTACCCCTGCTATTCATACATCATCATTAAACTTTGTCATCTGAAGTGGCCAGCATCATATTTTACACTAAATGGTGCTTTGGACTGGATGCCAAGGTTCAAATGACAGCATGCTGTATACTCATTCATCATTCAGCCCCTCCCTCCCTCCTCTCCCTCCCTCCCTCCCTCCCTCCCTCCCTCCCTCCCTCCCTCCCTCCCTCCCTCCCTCCCTCTCTCTCTCTCTCTGTCTCCATGGAAATCAGTGGTGGTCTGTCTTACTACAGTGAAGGAGAAGACTGCAGGATTTCTGTTCAAAATGTACCGGATTTTGGACTCTGTGATCTCTGAAAAGCATACTCACACACAAGCACACACACACATTCACACAGGCTCATATGCACACATATGCAGGCACATACATGTTTTCTCACTCACAAACACACTAACACATTCTCTCTCTCCTCTCTCTCTCTCTCTCTCTCTCTCTCTCTCTCTCTCTCTCTCTCTCTCTCTCTCTCTCTTTGTCTCTCTCTCTCTCTCTCTCTAGTCTCTAGTTCAATGATATCAAACAACTATACAGATCAATTGCTTTTGATTTTGAAAGAAACATTGAAGCCCTTACTAGGTAGGAGACATCAAAGACGTTGTGAATTATTAAAGATAACCTCTTCACTGATCAGCCCCATAGAGACAGCATGGGAGGCTGAGTGATGTTTTTACTCAGCACAAACCGTCTTTGTTCAGAGCGAGGAAATGTAATTGGTTCTATGGAGAGAAGAGAGGTTCTGACGATCAGCTTCCGACTAAAACCTGTGCCAATGTTTTACACAACATCAAACATAAAATGGCGGAATATCAGGACTCATAATGTCAGGAATAACTTTCAGTTCACCTATTAGACAGTGAGTTTAAAAATGCATGTGGTCCTCTGTAGCGCCGTTGGTAGATCATGGTGCTTGCAAGATGGCGTAGCAGTCAGACGTCTTTGTCTTTGTCCTGTCGTGTCCCTTGTATATATGTTTTTACATATTTTTCTTCGCATATCTTTTAAAAATATTTTCCTAAATCTCAACTTCTAAATACTCTCCTGCAACCCGCCTCACCCAATGTGGCGTGGATCTGTTTTTATTTTTCTAAAGTATTTCTATTTACTTCAGATCTGGAATCCCTCAACTGAAGCTAGCCAGCTAACTACCTACCAGCTATCAGTCAGCAAACCATTGCTAGCGGTCATCAGCTAACCTTTAGCTTGGAAAGCTCTCGCCAGTTCGAACAACGTGACACAAACCAGAGCATAACGGACCTATTATAATTAATTTTTTTCCCCCATATCCCCGGATTCCTACCGCAAATTCTGAACATTTTCATCTGGATCTTCGCAACTAGCTAACCGAAATCCCGGGTGACTACTCCTGGCTAGCGTTTCCATCCCGGAGCAAGCACCAATTAGCCTGAAGCTAGCCCAGCCAGGGCTCCTGTGATACCACCGAAGCCCACTCCTGGGCAACAATATCCGGACCCCTTCTACTGCCGGTACGGGGCACGGAACCCCGCCGATCCTCTACGATGGGAATACCGACATAATCTGCCCGAGGATTCCAACAGGCCCCTCAGGCGCGACGTCCGCTGAAGGCCCATTCTGCTAACCGCGGCCTACTAGCTACCTAGAGCTACTTGGAACCCTACTAATTCCACGACTGGTCTATCGACGCCACCGCACGTGACATCCCCCAAAGGCTAACCTGCTAGCGCCAGTCTGTTAACTGCTAGCTTGCTTGCCCCAGTCTGCTAACTGCTAGCTTGCCTGCCCCAGTCTGCTAACTGCTAGTCCCGGTCTGCCAACTGCTTGCTTGCTAACCCGGTCTGCTAACTGCTTGCTTGCCAGCCCCGGTCTGCAAACTGCTAGCTTGTTTAGCCCCGGCCTACTAACTGTTAGCTTGTTAGCATCGGCCTGCTAACTGTCTGAATCGCCGTGTCCCCAGTCCGCCCAACCACTCACTGGACCCATATGTTCACTTGGCTATGCATGCCTCTCTCTAATATCAATATGCCTCGTCCATTACGGTCCTGGTTAGTGATTACTGTCTTATTTCACTGTAGAGCCTCTAGCCCTGCTCAATATGCCTTAACCAACCATGTTGTTCCATCTCCTACATATGCGATGACATCACCTGGTTTAAACGTCTCTAGAGACTATATCTCTCTCATCATTACTCAATGCCTAGGTTTACCTCCAATGTACTCACATCCTACCTTACCTTTGTCTGTACACTATGCCTTGAATCTATGCTATCGTGCCCAGAAACCTGCTCCTTTTACTCTCTGTTCCGAACGTGCTAGACGGCCAGTTCGTATAGCCTTTAGCCGTACCCTTCTCCTACTTCTCCTCTGTTCCTCTGATGATGTGGATGTTAATCCAGGTCCTGCAGTGCCTAGCTCCACTCCCACTCCCCAGGTGCTCTCATTTGTTGACTTCTAGAAGCCTACTCCCTAAGTTTGTTTTACTCACTGCTTTAGCACACTCTGCCAACCCGGATGTCTTAGCCGTGTCTGAATCCTGGCTTAGGAAAACCACCAAAAACCCTGAAATCTCCATCACTAACTATAACATTTTCCGCCAAGATAGAACTGCCAAAGGGGCCGGTGTTGCAATCTACTGCAAAGATAGCCTGCAGAGTTCTGTATTACTATCCAAGTCTGTACCCAAACAATTCGAGCTTCTAATTCTAAAAATTCACCTTTCCAGAAACAAGTCTCTCACTGTTGCCGCTTGCTATAGACCTCCCTCTGCCCCCAGCTGTGCCCTCGATACCATATGTGAATTGATTACCCCCATCTATCTTCTGAGCTCGTGCTACTAGCTGACCTAAACTGGGACATGCTTAACACCCCGGCCATCCTACAATCTAAGCTTGATGCCCTCAATCTCACACAAATTATCAATGAACCTACCAGGTACAACCCCAAATCCGTAAACACGGGCACCCTCACAGATGTCATCCTAACTAACTCGCCCTCCAAATACACCTCTGTTGTTTTCAATCAAGATCTCAGCGATCACTGCCTCATTGCCCGCATCGTAATGGGTCTGCGACCAAATGACCACCCCTCATCACTGTCAAACGCTCCCTAAAACACTTCTGCGAGCAGGCCTTTCTAATCAACCTGGCCGGGGTATCCTGGAATGACATTGACCTCATCCTGTCAGTAGATGATGCCTGGCTATTCTTTAAAAGTGCCTTCCTCACCATCTTAAATAAGCATGCCCCACTCAAAAAATTTAGAACTAGGAATAGATATAGTCCTTGGTTCACTCCAGACCTGCCTAGCCCAAAAACATCCTGTGGCGTTCTGCATTAGCATCGAATAGCCCCCGTGATATGCAACTTTTCAGGGAAGTTAGGAACAAATATACACAGGCAGTTAAAAAAGCTAATGCTAGCTTTTTCAAACAGAAATCGGTCAACTGCCCGGCACCCTCCACAGCAACCCGCCAAAGCCCCCACCATTTCTCCTTCACCCAAATCCAGATAGCTGATGTTCTGAAAGAGCTGCAAAATCTGGACCCATACAAATCAGCCGGGCAAGACAATCTGGACCCTCTCTTTCTAAAATTATATTCCAAAATTGTTGCAACCCCTATTACTAGCCTGTTCAACCTCTCTTTCGTATCGTCTGAGATTCCCAAAGATTGGAAAGCTGCCGCAGTCATCCCGCCCTTCAAAGGGGGTGACACTCTAGACCCAAACTGCTACAGACCTATATCTATCCTACCCTGTCTTTTTAAGGTCTTCGAAAGCCAAGTTAACAAACAGATTACCGACCATTTCGAATCCCACCGTACCTTCTCCGCTATGCAATCTGGTTTCAGAGCTGGTCATGGGTGCACCTCAGCCACGCTCAAGGTCCTAAACGACATCATAACCGCCATCGATAAGAGACATTACTGTGCAGCCGTATTCATCGACCTGGCCAAGGCTTTCAACTCTGTCAATCACCACATTCTTATTGGCAAACTCGACAGCCTTGGTTTCTCAAATGATTGCCTCGCCTGGTTTACCAACTACTTCTCAGATAGAGTTCAGTGTGTCAAATCGGAGGGCCTGTTGTCCAGACCTCTGGCAGTCTCTATGGGTGTGCCACAGGGTTCAATTCTCGGGCCGACTCTCTTCTCTGTATACATCAATGATGTTGCTCTTGCTGCTGGTGATTCTCTGATCCACCTCTACGCAGACGCCACCATTCTCTATACTTCAGGTCCCTCTTTGGACACTGTGTTAACTAACCTCCAGACGAGCTTCAATGCCATACAACTCTCCATCCGTGGCCTCCAACTGCTCTTAAACGCAAGTAAAACTAAATGCATGCTCTTCAATCGATCGCTGCCCACACCTGCTCGCCCGTCCAGCATCACTACTCTGGACGGCTCTGACTTAGAATACGTGGACAACTACAAATACCTGGGTGTCTGGTTAGACTGTAAACTCTCCTTCCAGACTCACATTAAGCATCTCCAATCCAAAATTAAATCTAGAATCGGCTTCCTATATCGCAACAAAGCATCCTTCACTCATGCTGCCAAACATACCCTCGTAAAACTGACCATCCTACCGGTCCGCGACTTCGGTGATGTCATCTATAAAATAGCCTCCAACACTCTACTCAACAAATTGGATGCAGTCTATCACAGTGCCATCCGTTTTGTCACCAAAGCCCCATACACCATTGCGACCTGTACGCTCTCGTTGGTTGGCCCTCGCTTCATACTCGTCGCCAAACCCACTGGCTACAGGTTATCTACAAGTCTCTGCTAGGTAAAGCCCCGCCTTATCTCAGCTCACTGGTCACCATAGCAGCACCCACTCGTAGCACGCACTCCAGCAGGTATATCTTAGTGGTCACCCCCAAAGCCAATTCCTCCTTTGGTCGTCTTTCCTTCCAGTTCTCTGCTGCCAATGACTGGAACGAACTGCAAAAATCTCTGAAGCTGGAGACTCATATATCCCTCACTAGCTTTAAGCACCAGCTGTCAGAGCAGCTCACAGATCACTGCACCTGTACATAGCCCATCTGTAAACAGCCCATCTATCTACCTACCTCATCCCATACTGTATTTATTTATTTATCTTGCTCCTTTGCACCCCAGTATCTCTACTTGCACATTCATCTTCTGCACATCTACCATTCCAGTGTTTTATTGCTATATTGTAATTACTTCGCCACCATGGCCTATTTATTGCCTTAGCTTACCTCATTTGCACTCACTGTATATAGACTTTTTGTTTTCTTTTGTGCTACTGTATTATTGACTGCATGTTTTGTTTATTCCATGTGTAACTCTGTGTTGTTGTATGTGTTGAATTGCTATGCTTTATCTTGGCCAGGTCGCAGTTGCAAATGAGAACTTGTTCTCAACTAGCCTACCTGGTTAAATAAAGGTGAAATATTTCTTTTTTTTAAAGGATAGTGGCCATGTTTGACTCCTGGGACCACCTGTACGTAAAATGTATGCATGCATGACTATAAGTCAATTTGGATGAAAGTGTCTGCTAAATGACATATTTTATTATATTATAACGTGAGTGAAGTACTGTCTTAGTCCCTAGCATCAGGATCAGGGATCAAACTCCATGGAGGGCCCAGTGTCTGCTGGTTTTTATTATTTCATGTCCACTTCAGACCTAGACATCCAGGTAAGGGGAATTCCTAACTAATCAATGACCTTACCTGATCAATCAAGTACAAGGGAGAAGTGAAAACCTGCAGACACTCAGCCCTGCAATAACCCATGTGGTCTAGAACAGGTTCTTCCCAGGGGGGCTGATGGGTAATTGACTGAGATGGTTCTCCTGGGTATCTTCCAGAGGCTTTACATCAGGGCTGGTATTCATAAAGTGTCCCAGAGTAGGAGAAGTGATCAAGGAACAGTTTAACCATTTAAATGATAATGAATTGGTGACCTGATCCAAGATCAGCTCTCCTAATCTGAGACGTTTTATCATTACTAGCCCTGATAATAGCTGATGACGAGACAAAAAGCCAAATTGTAACAACAAATAGTGCTACAAACCCTATGTTACATCACTAGCACTGTGTTGATTCGACCACCTCCTCCAATGGGTTCACTTGCAATAATGTACTCTTGAAATGTTGTGATCATATTTGGAATATTTTTATCAATCTTTATTTGAAAGTTGTTCACTATATAGGGAATACTATTTTATATAGGGAATACTATTTTTGAAGTTCACTATGGAATAAGGAGGCATTTGGAACTCAGTCTCAGTCTTCGGCTATTCTGAAGGTGGGACCTTCCCAGCATATGTGTGTGTGTGTGTGTGTGTGTGTGTGTGTGTGTGTGTGTGTGTGTGTGTGTGTGTGTGTGTGTGTGTGTGTGTGTGTGTGTGTGTGTGGTCTTGTTCTTCTATTCTAGTGGGGAAAGGTACCCACAAGGATAGTAAAGCAAGACAAATTATCCCTATTTTAAGCTTAGGGGTTAAGTTTAGGGTTAGGGTTACAATTAGAGCTGGGATTACAATTATGGTTGGGGTTAGGTTTAGGCGTTAGGTTTAGAGTCTAAGGTTAGGGTTAAGGTTAGGGTAAGAGTTCGGTAAGGGTTAGGTTTAGGTTTATGGGTTAGCGAAAATAAGACTTTGAATGGAAATCAATTTTAGGTCCCCACGAGGATAGAAAAACGTGTGTGTGTGTGTGTCTCAGTGTATGTTGGAAAGGCATTGATATTTCACTCAGGTCTGTGTAAATCCCCTACATCTCTCTCTCTCTCTCTCTCTCTCCCTCCCTCTCCCTCTCTCTCTCTGCTGTGTGAAGTGCGTCTGTCAGAGAGACTCCCGCTCGTCAACTTTCTTCATGCATCATGACAACCAATCAATCAAATGCTGGCCTCCGGGATCGAGACAGAACCTTCTCCGTGGGGACTGGTGTTACTGTGGCAACCGTGACGATGTGCAACCTTGCGAGATGGCAGCATTGCCTTGTTTTTCAAGAAGAAACAACGTCAACTTTTTGCTACTTTTTTACTCTTCTCCCTCTGGGTGTAATTTTCTTTTCACCAACTGTTAGAGTAACCAATACTAGCGTACAGGTAGAGTCTACTCTCTATAATAATGTTGCACAAGGAACCCTCAGATCACTTGTCAATCAAAGTGTTCTCTCACATATCTCATAGTGGTCCTCTGTAGCTCAGTTGGTAGCATGGTGCTTGCAATGCCAGGATAGTGGGTTTGATTCCCGGGACCTCCTGTACGTAACATGTAAGCACGCATAAATTGTAAGTTGCTTTGGTTAAAAGTGTCTGCTAAATGGCATATATTCATAGTCTATAGCAGAGACGGCCAACCCTCCTGGGTAGTTAACCTCATAGTCTATAGCAGAGACGGCCAACCCTCCTGGGTAGTTAACCTCATAGTCTATAGCAGAGATGGCCAACCCTCCTGGGTAGTTAACCTCATAGTCTATAGCAGAGACGGCCAACCCTCCTGGGTAGTTAACCTCATAGTCTATAGCAGAGATGGCCAACCCTCCTGGGTAGTTAACCTCATAGTCTATAGCAGAGACGGCCAACCCTCCTGGGTAGTTAACCTCATAGTCTATAGCAGAGACGGCCAACCCTCCTGGGTAGTTAATCTCATAGTCTATAGCAGAGATGGCCAACCCTCCTGGGTAGTTAACCTCATAGTCTATAGCAGAGACGGCCAAACCTCCTGGGTAGTTAACCTCATAGTCTATAGCAGAGACGGCCAACCCTCCTGGGTAGTTAACCTCATAGTCTATAGCAGAGAGGGCCAACCCTCCTGGGTAGCTAACCTCATAGTCTATAGCATAGAGGGCCAACCCTCCTGGGTAGTTAACCTCATAGTGTATAGCAGAGAGGGCCAACCCTCCTGGGTAGCTAACCTCATAGTCTATAGCAGAGAGGGCCAACCCTCCTGGGTAGCTAACCTCATAGTCTATAGCATAGAGGGCCAACCCTCCTGGGTAGTTAACCTCATAGTGTATAGCAGAGAGGGCCAACCCTCCTGGGTAGCTAACCTCATAGTCTATAGCAGAGAGGGCCAACCCTCCTGGGTAGCTAACCTCATAGTCTATAGCAGAGAGGGCCAACCCTCCTGGGTAGTTAACCTCATAGTGTATAGCAGAGAGGGCCAACCCTCCTGGGTAGCTAACCTCATAGTCTATAGCAGAGAGGGCCAACCCTCCTGGGTAGCTAACCTCATAGTGTATAGCAGAGAGGGCCAACCCTCCTGGGTAGTTAACCTCATAGTCTATAGCAGAGACGGCCAACCCTCCTGGGTAGTTAACCTCATAGTCTATAGCAGAGAGGGCCAACCCTCCTGGGTAGCTAACCTCATAGTCTATAGCAGAGAGGGCCAACCCTCCTGGGTAGTTAACCTCATAGTGTATAGCAGAGAGGGCCAACCCTCCTGGGTAGCTAACCTCATAGTCTATAGCAGAGAGGGCCAACCCTCCTGGGTAGCTAACCTCATAGTCTATAGCAGAGAGGGCCAACCCTCCTGGGTAGCTAACCTCATAGTCTATAGCAGAGAGGGCCAACCCTTCTGGGTAGTTAACCTCATAGTCTATAGCAGAGAGGGCCAACCCTCCTGGGTAGCTAACCTCATAGTCTATAGCAGAGACGGCCAACCCTCCTGGGTAGTTAACCTCATAGTCTATAGCAGAGAGGGCCAACCCTCCTGGGGAGTTAACCGTTTTTTTTAGGGGGACTGAAAAGAGAGACGCAGTTCAAAGATAAAGACAAGGTGCTGAATAAAAAAAACGGGGATTGGCTCTATGTGCATGTGTGCACGTGAGGAGCAAAAACTAATTACTGTATGCCAACCTCATATTTCTCCAGTTTCCCTGCTTTTCAGGAATACCTTTGGGAATATCTAAATAAAACTAGGGGAGTTTACACAGAGGTCAAAATAGATTCTTCTCCTCGGGATACATTTCTTTCGTAGGCCGATTGTTTACCAAACACGCAGCGATGGATTTGTTTGTCTACCCATCGTCGCTAGTGTGTTTGAAAGGCGAGGTCCTCAGAGTACACCCAAAAAGGCAGCTGTGTCTTCAGGCTGAGCTATAACTAGCAGCAGATACAATGCTTTAGCGTTATCAATCAGCCCCCTGCCGTGTGCACAATGATCCACATTCAGGTCCCTGGGTTGAGGGTTGAGTCACTGCCTGAGGCTGCAGGGTTTTATTTAGAGTAGCACATGAATGCAGTATTTGACATTAGGGAACCTAATGTTCCCTTATAGCAAAACACAGGGGTAAGCACTGAGAGGGAAAGATTTGTTCTGTTTGTTTTAAGTGAAAATGACACACAAATTTGTAAACAGACATGTGCACGCACACACATACATACACACTTTCACACACTCTCTCTCTCTCTCTCTCTCTCTCTCTCTCTCTCTCTCTCTCTCTCTCTCTCTCTCTCTCTCTCTCTCTCTCCTCTAACCCCTGTAACAGGAGATCTCTATCTCTCTCCTCTAACCCCTGTAACAGATCTCTCTCTCTCTCTCTCTCTCTCTCTCTCTCTCTCTCTCTCTCTCTCTCTCTCTCTCTCTCTCCTCTCTCTCTCTCTCTCTCTCTCTCTCTCTCTCTCTCTCTCTCTCCTCTAACCCCTGTAACAGGAGATCTCTATCTCTCTCCTCTAACCCCTGTAACAGATCTCTCTCTCTCTCTCTCTCTCTCTCTCTCTCTCTTTCCTCTAATACCTGTAACAGGAGATCTCTCTCTCCTCTAACCCCTGTAACAGATCTCTCTCTCTCTCTCTCTCCTCTAACCCCTGTAACAGGAGATCTCTCTCTCTCTTTCTCTCTCTCTTTCCTCTAACCCTTGTAAAAGGAGATCTCTCACTCTCTGCTTGGCCGCAGTATTGCATTGTCAGAGGTGTTCTATTATATATCCTAATGTCACTGTGGCGACCATGATGGATGGAATTCCTTAATGATGCCGCTGTGTTCTATCTCTGACTCCGGCTCGACCGGAGAACTTGGCACACGGCAGACAGCCCCTTTAATGAGTTCTGGAAGCAACCTGTAACCCTGGACAACCAAGCGTTCCTCAATGACCTCTTTGGCTAAACCGATCGGATGAATACGCAGACTCCCAAGGAGGGCTGTCGACGTATCTATGTGGACGTCCCAAATGGCACCCTATTCCCTATACAGTGCACTACGTTTTGACCAGAGCCCATAGGGGTCTGTAAGGAATAGGGTGCCATTCGGGACTCAACCCAGCTCTTGCTCATTAACCCAATGAGACGAGGTTGGATATGAAGAAGTACCAGTAATTAAAATGTGGGGGATTTCTTGAATGAACACGTTAATTTAAAAAATCATGGACGTTAATGTGGAGTTGGTCCCCCCTTTGCTGCTATAACAGACTCCACTCTTCTGGGAGTTCGATGGGGTTGAGGTCAGGGATTTGTGCAGGTTAATCAAGTTCTTCCACACTGATCTTGACAGATAATTTCTGTATGGACCTCGCTTTGTGCATGGAGGCATTGTCATGCTGAAACAGGAAAGGGCCTTCCCCAAACTATTGCCACAAAGTTGGAAGCACTGTCATGACGTTGGCCTGTGGGTAAGGTTTATGACCCCCCATAAATACCTTTCTCCCTTCCCTCTCTCTCTGACCCTACTGAAGGACTCTTGAATAGCCTTTGTTAAACATAGAGAGTCTGGGAACATCAAACAACTTGGAACCATATTTCAGTAATAGAACCAGTTGGAAATATGCGTTGGAACTTAATGAGTATGGATGTCAGTTCGGTTGTCATCTGAAACATTATGACTGATGACAGGACGACATAAACTGTACCTGGGAAAGTCTACACATTCTAGTTATCAAATTCACATGGAATTGTTGTGCAATTTAAATGTTTGATATTTAAACTGTTTGTTAGAAGATTAAATGTAATTTTAGCTTCCAAATGAGAGAATTGGGTTTTCATAAGGAAAGTGCCCTGCTTAATCAGTGGCCCGCCCCTGTGAAGAGACAGGGGTTATAAACGATGAAACACACCCTTCTCCCCTCGCCACTATATAAGTCAGTGACGAAAATGTAACCATGAGTTCCGGTACGTGAGGTCTGCAGCCTCTACAGAACTAAGCCAACCTCGGCGTGAGCTTTGGTTGCGAATGGTATGAACTTTGAACTTATTCACTACAGAAGTGATACTTCCTAGCCGTTGAGTTAGCAGCGGCCGCCATAGACGTGGGCTAGGAAAGGACGGACGGCGTATCCAGTCTAACACACGACGAAGATACTACAACGTATCCCATTTACCACCAGAGACATTCTTCCGAGGACAGGAAGATCTCTGTTGGCCAACCCGGCCAGCATCTACGACCAACCTACCGAAGCGCAGCTCAGAGTAAATATTTATTGCATTTTCCTTTTCCAAATGGGCGGTGATTTAGAATGCATACGTTAATGTATTTACGATGGCAGAGCTGCAGTTTCTGTGTTCCTCAGTCTTCCCGCTCTTTCATTCAAGCCCAACCCCCTTTCTTTGTGTAAGAAGCCGCCATGTCGGTTTAGCCCACTAGGGCACATTCTTCTATCATTTCCTTGTAACCATATCTGTTTGTTTTGCATTTCTGTGAATTATTTAGTTAGTAAATCAATAATTAAACCCAATTTTGTATTGCTGATTCAACTTGTTAGCCAGGGTTCGTGCAGATAACCAACAATTTACGACGTTTGGAATGAGACTGACGTGAGGTAAACTAACATATCATTAATCAGAGGACTCATGGATCAGATATTATAATATCTGAAAGTTATATTAGGAAAATTTTTACTTTGTAATCTGAATATTTTCCTTGGCGCCCCGACCTCCTAGTTAATTACAGTTACACGATTAATCAGTTTAATCGCGTAATAATAATTACAGAGTTATTTGATAAACATGTCTTCAGTTTAATGATGCCAAAGACACGACACACAGAATCGTCATTGTATGCTGTGGCATTGAGTTCCCTTCATTGGAACTAAGGGGCCTAACAACCCCAGACCATTATTCCTCCACCAAATGTTATAGTTGGCACTATGCAATGGGGCAGGTAGCATTCTCCTGGCCTCCACCAAACCCAGATTAGTCTGCCAGATGGTTCAGTGTGATTCATCACTCCAGGGAACATGTTTCCACCACTCCAGAGTCCAATGGCAGCGAGCTTTACAGCACTCCAGCCTACACTTGGCAGGATGCTCAGCCATGAAACCCATTTCATGAAGCTCCAGACAAACAGTTCTTGTGCTGATGTTGCTTCCAGAGGCAGTTTGGAACTTGGTTGTGAGTGTTGCAACCAAGGACAGGCAATTATTACACACTTCAGCAATCCCGTTCTGTGAACTTACATTGACATTTTAGTCATTCAGCAGACACTCTTATCCAGAGCAACTTACAGTAGTGAATGCATACATTTCATGCATTTTTTTGTACTGGCCCCCCCATGGGAATTGAACCCACAACCCTGGCGTTGCACACACCATGCTGGCATTGCAAACACCATGCTCTACCAACTGAACCACAGGGAAGACCTTGTGTGGCCTACCACTTTGCGGCTGAGCCGTTGTTGCTCCTAGATTTTTCCACACAATAACAGCACTTACAGTGGACCGGGGCAGCTCTCGCAAGGCAGAAATTTTACGAACTGATTGTTCAGAACTGATTGTCCGTCCTATGACGGTGCCACATTGAAAGTCACTGAGCTCTTCAGTAAGGCCATTCTACTGACAATGTTTGTCTATGGAGATTGAATGGCTGTGTGCTCAATTTTATACATCTGTCAGCAACGAGTGTGGCTGAAATAGCCGAATCAACTAATTTGAAGGGGTGTCCAAATACTTGTGTATATATACTGTATAGTGAATGTGAAGTACAGTGTGTATATAATGCATGTATTCAATGATAGTTTACACCCTCTTGCACATGCACACATGTGCTGATACACACTCATGCACATGCTCCCACGCACACGCGCATTCACGCACACACGCACTCACTCACGCATGCTCTCACTCCCTCACTCAGTGTGAATGTGCCAGGGTTTATCACTGGCTCTATGGGATGAAAGGAGCACATGAAAGAGTGATGATTAAAAACTGTAATTATATGACACTCTTTCTGGGTCCAGAGTGAGTCTGACTGGACTATCATCTCATCAAGACACTTATTCACTAATTCACCCCTACAGTACCTCTCTCTCTTCCTCTCTCACTCTCTTCCTCTCTCTCTCTCTCCGCTCTGTCTTACCCCACCCTCCCCATATACACACACACACATACACACACACACATACACACACGTATTTATATGCGCGCACACTGATAATAAACTGATGTTATTTTAGACCCTAACCTCTCAGTAAATACTTTATAGATGTCAAAGTGTTTGCAAAAAAAAAGATGCTTTCATTCAAAGCAGCTACCTTTTTGTATGTATGTGTAATCCCTAAAAGGGAATTGAACCCACGACTTAGCCACAACTGAGCCACACAGCACCACACCACCTTGTTAAAAGTGTTATCTTTCCTAGCATCTTGGCATGTTGCCTTTCTGTGATCAGCAACACTAGCATGAATCTGAAGAGACATCTAGTGGTTGAAATATATGTGCAAGTTGCATCAAAGCACCACCGGGTGGCGCTAGAGTACTACTGGTGATCTCGCCATAATGACAGCTCTCTGCTTCAGCCATAATGACAGCTCTCTGCTTTAGCCATAATGACAGCTCTCTGCTTGACCAAGTATCTCTTACTGGATCAGAATACGTTTTTGGTTTATGTCATCTGACTTGCCTAAAAAACAAATATTGCTTGGGGACAGCTTAATCTACAGTAGATTATTTTACCTTTATTTAACTAGGCAAGTCAGTTACGAACAAATTCTTATTTTCAATGATGGCCTAGGAACAGTGGGTTAACTGCCTTGTTCAGGGGGAGAATGACAGATTTGTACCTTGTCAGCTCGGGGATTTGAACTTGCAACCTTTCAGTAACTAGTTCAATGCTCTAACCACTAGGCTACGCTGCCGCCCCAATAGACCTATCAGATTATAAAATGGGAGTGGTATACTTAAAATGTATGCACACTTGGCTGTAAGTCGCTCGGGATGAAAACATCTGCTAAATGGCATATATTATACCATATTATTATATGTCTTGATTGTTGCTATTTAGTTTAATGAACACCTCATATTTACAACTTCGGCTGAACTAGTGCGACGGGTATAGATGGCTTATTTCAATTCCAGGGACGTCTGTAGCTCAATAGACAGCCTTTCATAGTCACCGTATTCCTCATTTCTGGTCTATAACAATAAAGGAAGAGCAAGAGAACCAAGGCTGCCATGAGGCACAGGAAGGATGGACTACTCTCCAGTTCACATCATATAACCTTTCCACTCCATTGTGTCTTGTCCTTTTCAGCACGGTTCCAGCAACTACGGTGGATGAGTAACCAAAGCCAGCCCAGTACGGCTCGGCTCAGTAGTGTGGAAAGATAGAATATATCTCCATGGGGAACATGACTCTATGTACACACACACACACACACGTCCTGTCCAACCGGTCATCTCTGCTTCTTTATTGTTCATCTCCGATGTGCGGCAGCATGCGTCGGAGAATGTCTCCACGCTGACGCATGATTGGCTGAGGCCCCCTGCTGCATTGCCTCGCTCCAGGAAGTGAATATATCTCCACCCGGGCTCCCATCTTCCTATGTGACCTCTCAGTCAAACATGTGCATATTTATGGGAGGGGAGAGCAGGCGAGATACACTTTAAATTCAGACTGAGGTTTAGTCCCTAATGACTACATTGGAGGGATGGGTATGTCCGCTGATTTCTGCTCAATCGCATTAGCGAAACATGGAGGCTTTGTGGCTTTGTGGGAGCATGGCAGGATATAGAAGGGAGATAAAGTTGTGAGAAGAAGCAACACATAGTATTCCAAATGATATCAAGCATGTTATTTTTTCTTTTACTTCGAATGTGACAGTCAGCCTTCCTAGCCCAATGGGTCACCTGATTGGTTGGGTCACGTTCAATAGGCACAAAACAGAAGAAAAAGGGGAGGTACTATCTGAACTCATCCAATAAGAAGCACTTGTTTTCTTCTTCCTAATGAACACGACCCTGCTGTACGTTGGTGACTGAGCATTCTTTTGATTGGTTGGTCAAAGTGAGGAATGGCGAGGATAGACACACCGGCTGATTATAGTAGTGTAAATCAATGGCTTTTCCTCATTGACGGGGAGTGGTGATACCCAACAGGCCTCCTCTGCCCTCTGGAGAGAACATATGATCCCACCACTGTGAACAGTTGTCCTACAGCAGGCTATACCATCTTAGCAAGTCAAGAGAATGGTGATATTCCAGGTTGTCATTTTTGTAATCGTGCTGCACAAATTATCTGAGGCCCTATATGTATCAAGTGTCTCAGAGTACGAAAGGAAATGGAAAGGGGGATACCTAGTCAGTTGTACAATTAAATGCATTCATCTGAAATGTGTCTTCCACATTTAACCGAAGCCCTCTGAATACTGATCTACACTCAACCTAGAATTTTACAACATAGTGTTTCAATTGGATGTCACTTTTTACTAACACCGTAACTACTTGAAGATTGTTTGATTTAGTTTGCCCGGTACAATGGAACCAATGGAATAGTCCCAAAGGTGCAAACGTCAAGATTCATTTCGTTCTTGCTTTGTTGAGAATGCACCATCATTTTCGTTTGAGCCAAATTGTATTCGTTTGACAAATGTATTTAACTCTGACCTGTTATGATATAAAAAGTCCTTTATAAATACATTTGATTGATTTGATTGATTAGGCCTAATTTCTTCAGTACTGTATCAGTGCCTATACTAAGAGTTCTACCTCATATCCCTTTCCCATGACAACCTGATGCTCTGGGAAAACCCCACCAGGTCCACAGACAGACCACCCTCCCATCTCTCCCTCTTCCTCCTTTCCATCCCTCCCTCCGTCTTCCTCTTTTTTCCATCCCCATCCCTCACTTGGGGGTAAAGAGGAGGAATGGAAAAGGGGCCTGAGTCGCTGGAGAAAGGAGGATAAATATTGGTTTTGTGGGCTCTCCTCGGAGGCCCAGACCTCTTTTTGCCTCTTAAGAAAACGTTCCTCCCACTCGAGAGCAACCAAAGCAAATAGCCCTGTGTCGGTGCTGTCTGACTCACCGCCACCACTCGTGTGTTTGTTTACACAGAAGCCGGAGGATGGCCGCTATGACAGACGGAGAACAGCGGAGAGCGAGAGAGAGAGGGGAGGGGGGAGATGGGCAAGAGAGAGAGAGAGGAGAGGGGGAGATGGGCAAGAGAGAGAGAGAAAGAGAGGGGGAGATGGGCGAGAGAGAGAGAGAGGAGAGGGGGAGATGGGCAAGAGAGAGAGAGAGAGAGAGAGAGAGAGAGAGAGAGAGAGAGAGGAGAGGGGGAGATGGGCGAGAGAGAGAGAGAGGAGAGGGGGAGATGGGCAAGAGAGAGAGAGAGAGGAGAGGGGGAGATGGGCAAGAGAGAGAGAGATACATTTATTTTCTCTTTTGTACTTTAACTATTTGCACATCGTTATACACTGTATATAGACATAATATGACATTTGAAATGTCTTTATTCTTTTGGAACTTTTGTGATCATAATGTTTACTGTTACATTTTTACTGTTTATTTCACTTTTGTTTATTATCTATTTCACTTGCTTTGACATGTTTCCCCTTGCCAATAAAGCCCCCTTAAATTGAAAATTGAAATTAAATTGAAATTGAATTGAGAGAGAGGGGGAGAAAGAGAGAGAGAGAGAGAGAGAGAGAGATAGAGAGAAGATAGAAAGATAGGAAACAGGGGGATGATGGTGGAGGAGAGCGGTCTGTTCCATGACATAGATGCTCTCTGGAGATGGTTTTGCTGACCAAAGCCCCTCCACACACACACACATACACACACACACACACACACACACACACACACACACACACACACACACACAAAATACACAAAACATGTCTTTAAGCATCTTGGGATGTCTGGGAGGATGATTTCTGAAATGACCAGTGCTTACAAGTGACCACAGAAAATGTATCCGAAAAATGTACACAATCCCTATGTTGTTAGGGTACATGTCCATTCTGCTTGTGTCTGTGTAGTTCAGGGTGCTACACAAAAAGATACTGGGGACATATTTCTGATGCATCCTACTTCTGTCCTTTTGGTTAGAGCATTGGACTAGTAGCTGAAAGGTTGCAAGTTTGAATCCCCGAGCTGACAAGGTACAAATCTGTCGTTCTGCCCCTGAACAAGGCAGTTAACCCACTGGTCCTAGGCTGTCATTGTAAATAAGAATGTGTTCTTAACTGACTTGCCTAGTTAAATAAAGGTAAAATAAAATAAAATATCCATGTGTCTCTCCACCTCTCTCTGTTCCAATCTGTCTTTCCATTTCTCCACCTCTCTCTGTCCCAATCTGTCTATCCACGTGTCTCTCCATTCTCCACCTCTCTCTGTCTCAATCTGTCTATCCATGTGTCTTTCAATTTCTCCACCTCTCTCTGTCTCAATCTGTCTATCCATGTGTCTTTCCAATTCTCCACCTCTCTCTGTCTCAATCTGTCTATCCATGTGTCTTTCCATTTCTCCACCTCTCTCTGTCTCAATCTGTCTATCCATGTGTCTCTCCATTCTCCACCTCTCTCTGTCCCAATCTGTCTATCCACGTGTCTCTCCATTTCTCCACCTCTCTCTGTCTCAATCTGTCTATCCATGTGTCTCTCCATTTCTCCACCTCTCTCTGACCCAATCTGTCCAATCTGTCTGTCAGTGATTGCCCCCCCCCCCCCCCCCCCCCCCAGCTCTGTGTGTTTTGTTGTGCAGAGGGGATAAGTGTCTTGAAGGAGCGAATCAGATGATGCTGGATCACAGGATCTGTGTCCCAAATGGCCCCATTTTCCCTGTGTACTACACTACCACCACAGGCCTGGTCAAAAGTGCTGCACTGCTTAGAGAATAGGGTACCATGGGCCCTGGTCAAAAGTATTGCACTGCTTAGAGAATAGGGTACCATGGACCCTGGTCAAAAGTAGTGCACTGCTTAGAGAATAGGGTACCATGGACCCTGGTCAAAAGTAGTGCACTGCTTAGAGAATAGGGTACCATGGGCCATGGTCAAAAGTAGTGCACTGCTTAGGGAATAGGGTACCATTTGGGACACAGACAGGGTATTGGAGTGAGATTAGTTCACACACAGGAGAAGAACCGACCAAGGAACCGACCAAGCAACCGACCAAGCAACCGACCAAGGAACCGACCAAGGAACCGACCAAGGAACCGACCAAGCAACCGACCAAGGAACCGACCAAGGAACCGACCAAGCAACCGACCAAGGAACCGACCAAGCAACCGACCAAGCAACCGACCAAGGAACCGACCAAGGAACCGACCAAGGAACCGACCAAGGAACCGACCAAGGAACCGACCAAGGAACCGACCTGGGAGACTGGGAGTAATACCATAGGAGGGACAGATGGGGGAGAGCCATTGGCCTGTTGACCTGTATCACAATCTGGATAGCTCATGCTAACACACACACACACACACACACACACACACACACACACACACACACACACACACACACACACACACACACACACACACACACACACACACACACACACACACACACACAAGCAACAAGGTATGCACGTCCGCACACATGCGCGCACACACATACACACACAAGAAGGCATGCATGCGCTTGCGTATACATTCAAATGCAGACGCGTATACGTCCACAAACACAGACACAGAAATACACACATACCAGGCTGCATATACACCCGCTCAAATACTCAATCTCACCCACACACACACACACACACACACACACACACACACACACACACACACACACACACACATACACACAGAAACACACACACACACACACCCTCCTTTGTAGCCTGCCCTCATGGTGGTCGGTTGCACTTCTAAAGGCTCAATCTGTTCTGTCCCTCCTCTCTGGTTAAGAGCACAAAGGCCCCTCTCGCCTGGCTCAATGACACAAAGCCTGCTCACACACCTCTATACACATGTCCCATTCCAGCCCAGACAGACAGACCGCCCGTTCCCTGGAGACCAGCCCCTCAGTCCGTCGCTGGGGAGGGAAGTGCTAAAGGAGTGACAGGATACATCCAAATTGCACCCTCTTCCCTAGTGCACTACTTTGACCAGGGCCCATAGGAGCGAAGGGCTAAAACAGTGAGTGTGTCTCAGAATGCACCCTATTCTATGTAGTGTGCTACTTTTAACCAGGGCCCATAGCATTAGCACTATTAGCATAATGTTAGTATTTTCCCTTTGCACTGTTAGCATTAGCATCCCAGCTAATCCCAGTTGTTTGAAGACACTGGCTGTGTTTGAGCGAAGCTTTTCCTACTCGTGTACTCACAGTCCCTGCCAAGCTGCCTCCCACATCCCCGTAATCCACAAACAATTATCATATTTGCCTCTCTGGACAACTCACGCTTTGTTTACCTACGGCAAATGAACAATTTACACAGATGGGTATTTAGCAAGGATTCGCAAGCACCTTGCACAGGTCCATGCAGAATCAAAGCATAATTTTTATTTGGTACTATTAAAGTAGCCATGCACAAATAAATAATTGGGTTTGATGGACACAATTGTTGTTGCTGTTGGTTTGGAACAAATGTAGAGTGGCTAATGGAGAGAAAACCAGTGACTCAGACTTTCTATGTTCACATTTCTATGTCTAAACAATTACCAATGCATACTGTACAAACTATGACAGCAGTAAAGGGTGGGGTGGTAGCAACAAAACATTCCCACAACATCGAAACTATGAAGTCCAAGAATGGAAAACTTGAGTGATGGAATGGGCCTACTTTTACTGTTTGGTATTCATGGGTAGTTGACCTTTTCCTCTTTCAGCTATTGAGCAATAATCACTTCCTTGTGTAAACTGCTTTACTGTGTTAAGTGAGGCATGGGGACACCAGTGATAAAACTGTCAGACCCCAGAGAGCTGCAGGCTGAAAGTTCGGGTACATTTTAGACGGGCTGGTCCATCTTTAGCCCAGTTGGCCTGGCAATTATTACTTTGTTTTATTCAGTGTGATCATTATTTGGCTAAGAACGGGTGGCCTCAAGGGAAAAAAATTGTGGATGCTATTTTGTGAATTATCAGTGAAATAACTATGACATAAGATCATTGGGTAACACTTTATTTTACTGTTAACCTGGTCATCTAAACTGTGTGGTAAAACATTGCTGTTACCAAAATGTGTTTGTTTAAATTAATCAAAAAGAAACAAGTAAGTCATTTCACCATTTATCATTTAATGTGTAAATACCTCGTAATTTATTTTACATACAATAAAGAGCTACCACTCATTCATGTGATGTAATTGAATGCCAGTTGGTCATAATGGTACCACAAAATATGCCAAAGGCTAACCAGTTTCACTGCACCACCCCGACAAGACCTTTCAACTTGACAAATTACCGTAGAAAGGTACTAATACAAATAAAAGCTGATTTAGAGATGGAATAACACCCTTCCTAACCAGCTGAGATTAATAAAAAAAATTAAAAACTATCTGGAAGTTAGCTCTATGTTGTTTATTTTCTAAAGAGACAAGCTTGCTGAGATAAAATGGGTGCTAGAAATTATAGTTGGGAGAGGTGGATATAGGGGAAGGGAGGGCAGTAGATATTATGGCCGTAAGATGTAGACACGCTGATTGGCCTAGCTCATAAATCTAGAGTAGAGCTGTTTGGTCTGGGCCCCAGTGCTAACCAGCCAATCATTACCCTTCCTTTTAGATATGTACAAACACGCACGGCCCCTGCCTGCGCCCAGCCAGAGAGGGAGAAGGAGAGTGAGAGAAGGAGGAGGGGTGGAAAGAGAAGGGACATAGCAACAGGGAGTAATAATTACTCCCAGATGAGCCTCCTCATCCTTCTTTCCTCTCTTCCCTCCATCCATACCTAAGATGATCACCTCCTCCAACAAACACATGCTACCACCCATGAGCATGGCAATACATGTGTTCCTACTTCCCAACCATATCTATATCTGTCTGCAGGCCTGCAGGCTAAAGTGAGCTACGACGGCTTTAGCCAGTTCTGCTTAGTAATGTTCCCGGAAGCTCCCACATTCTCCTCATGTTGTTCTTGACCAGTCTTAACGATCATCCACTTGTTTTTATCCTCCACACCTTCCTTCATTTCTCCTCTCCTTTTCACTGACCACCCCCTTCTGATGAGTTGTCAGTTGAGTGCATGGGCTCTGTGTCCTCTCTACATTCACTCTGTCCATTTTCATAAGTTGTGTAGTATTGTATTGTGTAATGTAGCATAGTATAGTGCAACATAGTGTGGCATATGTAGCATAGTAGTATAGTGTATTATATTTTGCACCGTATAGTGTAGCATAGTGTGGTATAGTGTAGTATATGTAGCATAGTATAGGATATGTCATGTAGTACAGTAAAAAAAATGTTAACTTTATTTAACTAGGCAAGTCAGTTAAGAACAAATTCTTATTTTCAATGATGGCCTAGGGACAATGGGTTAACTGCCTTGTTCAGGGGCAGAATTACAGATTTCTACCTTGTCAGCTCGGGGATTCGATTTAGCAACCTTTCGGTTACTAGTCTAACACTCTAACACTCTAACCACTAGGCTACCTGGCGCCCACTAAGCTACCTGCCGCCGTATAGTGTAGCATATGTAGTATAGTTTAGAGCAGTATAGTATAGTGCAGTATAGTGTAGTAGTATAATACAGTATTGTGTAGTATATCAAACGTAGTATAGTGTAGTATATGTAGTGCAGTATAGTGTAGTATAGTATAGTGTAGCAGTACAGTATAGTGTAGTACATATAGTATAGTATAGCATAGTATACTATAGTAGTATATAGTGTAGTAGTATACTATAGTGCAGTGTAGTATATGTAGTGTAGTTTAGTATAGCCTAGTATAGTATAGTGAAGTATATGCAGTGTAGTATAGTATAGGATAGCGTGGTATATGTATTGAAGTATAGAGTATTATAGTATAGTGTAGTGGTATAGTGTAGTAGTATAGTGTAGTGGTATGGTATAGTGTAGTAGTATAGGATGGTGTAGTATATGTGGTGTAGTATGGTATAGTATAGCATAGTATAGTGTAGTGTATTATAGTGTAGTAGCAGCATAGAATAGTGTAGTGTATGTAGTGTAGTATAGTATAGTATAGTATAGTATAGTGTAATAGTGTAGTATAGTGTAGTAGTATAGAATAGGGTAGTATATGTAGCGTAGTATAGTATAGGACAGTATGGTAGTATAGTATAGTGTAGTAGCGTAGGATAGAGTAGTATATGTAGTGTAGTATAGTGTGGTATAGTATAGTGTAGTATATGTAGTATAGTACAGTGTAGTATATGTAGCGTAGTATAGTATAGGATAGTGTAGTGGTATAATATAGGATAGTGTAGTATATGTAGTATAGTATAGTGTAGTATATGTAGCGTAGTATAGTATAGGATAGTGTAGTATAGTATTCATAGGTTGCACTTGCCTCAATTCATTGGGGCATTCCAGATGCTGGCCCATGTTGACTCCAATGCTTCCCACAGTTGTGTTAAGTTGGCTGGATGTCCTTTGGGTGGTGGATCATTCTTGATACACACGGGAAACTGTTGTGTGTGAAAAACCCAGCAGCGTTGCAGATCTTGATACAACCGGTGCGCCTGGCACCTACTACCATACCTTATTCAAAGGCACTTAAATCTTTTGTCTTGCCCATTCACCCTCTAAACGGCACACAAACACAATCCACGTCTCAGTTGTCTCAAGGCTTAAAAATCCTTATTTAACCTGTCTACTCCTCTTCATCTACACTGATTTAACAGGTGTCTTCAATAAGAGGTCATAGCTTTCACCTGGATTCACCTGGTTCTGTCTATGTCATGGAAAGAGCAGGTGTTCCTAATGTTTTACGGCAAATCTGTTTCTATGTGTTTCATACACTTTCTCTGATGCTAAGGTTTGTCCATCTGGCATGACACAGTCAGACCTGGTTTGCTCCAGTCTGTCTGGAGTGCCAGGTTTACGGGGTTTACACTTTTTAGTCCTTTTTTATTGGTTCCATTGCAACAGTCAAGCTGAAGATCTCAAAAAGTATTTGAAACCAGGTCTGGAGACAGTATGGTCCCTCGTCATCATACTGTGTCAACCTTCATTTTTTTCAGATGCCTACTAAAGTTGCAGAGAACACTACCTGGGCTTGAGATCAAGGAGGGGGTTGTTTTTCTGTTATGTCTTCCAGCATGCCTTTGGATTATTTCAAGATGTCAGCAAATCTGTCGAAGGAGCAAATACTTTTACAGCAAAATATCACTACACGCATTCAACAAGCTGGCTGCCAAAAAGGAAGCAAATTGTCTGCTTTAGGCATAGAGACGCTGAAGAAGATGTTTTCCTCCTCTGTAGATAAAATCCGACCACTATTGGTGCGGTGCCATGCGGCTAGTAGATGGGGATGTAGGACCATCTTCAGTGTACTGACATGAAGTGGTTGTTTTTACCAAGGAATGACTCAGTGCAGTGGTGACTTGGTACAAATGGAGCATGGTCAGTAACCATAACAACCCTTACCCTCCCCTGGGGACCTTTGGCCCCATAGGCAAGCCTCCAGGCCTATATCGAATCTTCCATTCCTCTCAAAAATTTTAGAAAAAGCTGTTGCACAGCAACTCACTGCCTTCCTGAAGACAAACAATGTATACGAAACGCTTCAGTCTGGTTTTAGACCCCATCATAGCACTGAGACTGCACTTGTGAAGGTGGTAAATGACCTTTTAATGACGTCAGACCGAGGCTCTGCATCTGTCCTCGTGCTCCTAGATCTTAGTGCCGCTTTTGATACCATCGATCACCACATTCTTTTGGAGAGATTGGAAACCCAAATTGGTCTTCATGGACAAGTTCTGGCCTGGTTTAGATCTTATCTGTCGGAAAGATATCAGTTTGTCTCTGTGAATGGTTTGTCTTCTGACAAATCAATTGTACATTTCGGTGTTCCTCAAGGTTCCGTTTTAGGACCACTATTGTTTTCACTATATATTTTACCTCTTGGGGATGTCATTCGAAAACATAATGTTAAATTTCACTGCTATGCGGACGACACACAGCTGTACATTTCAATGAAACATGGTGAAGCCCCAAAATTGCCCTCGCTAGAAGCCTGTGTTTCAGACATAAAGAAGTGGATGGCTGCAAACTTTCTACTTTTAAACTCGGACAAAACAGAGATGCTTGTTCTAGGTCCCAAGAAACAAACAGATCTTCTGTTGAATCTGACAATTAATCTGGATGGTTGTACAGTCGTCTCAAATAAAACTGTGAAGGACCTCGGCGTTACTCTGGACCCTGATCTCTCTTTTGAAGAACATATCAAGACTGTTTCAAGGACAGCTTTTTTCCATCTACGTAACATTGCAAAAATCTGAAATTTTCGGTCCAAAAATGACGCAGAAAAATTAATCCATGCTTTTGTTACTTCTAGGCTGGACTACTGCAATGCTCTACTTTCCGGCTACCCGGATAAAGCACTAAATAAACTTCAGTTAGTGCTAAATACGGCTGCTAGAATCCTGACTAGAACCAAAAAATTTGATCATATTACTCCAGTGCTAGCCTCCCTACACTGGCTTCCTGTTAAGGCAAGGGCTGATTTCAAGGTTTTACTGCTAACCTACAAAGCATTACATGGGCTTGCTCCTACCTATCTTTCCGATTTGGTCCTGCCCTACATACCTACACGTACGCTACGGTCACAAGACGCAGGCCTCCTAATTGTCCCTAGAATTTCTAAGCAAACGGCTGGAGGTAGGGCTTTCTCCTATAGAGCTCCATTTTTATGGAATGGTCTGCCTACCAATGTGAGAGACGCAGACTCAGTCTCAACCTTTAAGTCTTTACTGAAGACTTATCTCTTCAGTAGGTCCTATGATTAAGTATAGTCTGGCCCAGGAGTGTGAAGGTGAACGGAAAGGCTGGAGCAACGAACCGCCCTTGCTGTCTCTGCCTTGCCGGTTCCCCTCTTTCCACTGGGATTCTCTGCCTCTAACCCTTTTACAGGGGCTGAGTCACTGGCCTACTGGTGTTCTTCCATGCCGTCCATGGGAGGGGTGCGTCACTTGAGTGGGTTGAGTCACTGACGTGGTCTTCCTGTCTGGGTTGGCGCCCCCCCCCCTTGGGTTGTGCCATGGCGGAGATCGTTGTGGGCTATACTCGGCCTTGTCTTAGGACGGTAAGTTGGTGGTTGGAGACATCCCTCTAGTGGTGTGGGGGCTGTGCTTTGGCAAAGTGGGTGGGGTTATATCCTGCCTGTTTGGCCCTGTCCGGGGGTATCATCGGATGCGGCCACAGTGTCTTCTGATCCCTCCTGTCTCAGCCTCCAGTATTTATGCTGCAGTAGTTTATGTGTCGGGGGGCTAGGGTCAGTCTGTTACATCTGGAGTATTTCTCTTGTCTTATCCGGTGTCCTGTGTGTATTTAAATATGCTCTCTCTAATTCTCTCTTTCTCTCTTTCTGTCTTTCTCTCGGAGGACCTGAGCCCTAGGACCATGCCTCAGGACTACCTGGTATGATGACTCCTTGCTGTCCCCAGTCCACCTGGCCGTGCTGCTGCTCCAGTTTCAACTGTTCTGCCTGCGGCTATGGAACCCTGACCTGTTCACCGGACGTGCTTGTTGCACCCTCGACAACTACTATGATTATTATTATTTGACCATGCTGGTCATTTATGAACATTTTAACATTTTAACATCTTGACTATGTTCTGTTATAATATCCACCCTGCACAGCCAGAAGAGGACTGGCCACCCCTCATAGCCTGGTTCCTCTCTAGGTTTCTTCCTAGGTTTTTGGCCTTTCCAGGGAGTTTTTCCTAGGGAGTTTTTCCTAGCCACCGTGCTTCTTTCACATGCTTTGCTTGCTGTTTGGGGTTTTAGGCTGAGTTTCTGTACAGCACTTTGAGAATATCAGCTGATGTACGAAGGGCTATATAAAAATAAATTTGAATTTGATTTGATTTGATCCAGACCCTGTGTGTTCACAGTGAGAGAGACTCACTGCATCATCCTATTCCATGAGTTCCATCCAACTCTGACATGGGCTTTTGTGCTTTTGGCAGAGGTTGCACAGTCAAGACTGGAAGATTGATTATGGAAGGCTGTTGGGTTGTTTTGTGTAAATATATCGTCTTCTTCGCTGCCAGTTTCAACCCCAAACCGAAGAATCGCTTGTTCCAAGAGGACAGTCTGTCATTTGTGTCCCAATTGAAGGGTTACGTGCTTTTTACCCATTGCATTGTGGGATGAAAGGAGGTGAAACTGACATACACATGTCCCTTGCTGTCTATCACTTTCTCTTCATTTGGAGCATGTAACCAGGGACCAGACTGTCTATTTTTTCCCAGTCAACCCAAGAACTTTATATTTTTATACAAGTTCTTGCATGTAATTGTCCAAAAATGTGTATCCCGTTACCCACAAAGGATAACGGGATAGGGCCAGCTTCAAGTTACTCAGCGTACACATCACTGACAATCTGAAATGGTCCACCCACACAGACTGTGGTGAAGAAGGCGCAACAGCACATCTTAAACCTCAGGAGGCTGAAGAAATTTGGCTTGCACCTAAAACACTCACAAACTTTAACAGATGCACAATTGAGAGCATCCTGTAGAGCTGTATCACCTCCTGGTACGATAACTGCACCACCTGCAACCACAGGGCTCTCCAGAGGGTGGTGTGATCTGCTCAACGTATCACCGGGGGCAAACTACCTGCCCTCCAGGACACCTACAGCACCCGATGTCACAGGAAGGCTAAAAAGATCATCAAGGACAACAACCACCCGAGCCACTGCCTGTTCACCCCGCTATCATCCAGAAGGCGAGGTCAGTACAGGTGCATCAAAGCTGGAACCGAGAGACTGAAAAACAGCTTCTATCTCAAGGCCAACAGACTCTTAAATATCCATCACTAGGTGGCTTCCACCCGGTTACGCAACCCTGCACCTTAGAGGCTGCTGCCCCTTATACATACAGTGCCTTGCAAAAGTTTTCATCCTCCTTGGCATTTTTCCTATTTTGTTGCAATACAACCTGTAATTTAAATAGATTTTTATTTGGATTTCATGTAATGGACATACACAAAATAGACCAAATTGGTGAAGTGAAAAAAAAATGATGTTTCCAAAAATAAATAAAAATCTCAAACTTAAGTGGTGCGTGCATATGTATTCACCCCTTTTGCTATGAAGCCCCTAAGTCTGCAACACCACTAAGCAAGGGGCACCACCAAGCAAGCGGCACCATGAAGACCAAGGAGCTCTCCAAACAGGTCAGGGACAAAGTTGTGGAGAAGTACAGATCAGGGTTGGGTTATAAAAAAAATATCTGAAACTTTGAACATCCCACGGAGCAGCATTAAATCCATTATTAAGACATGGAAAGAATATGGCACCACAACAAAGCTGCCAAGAGAGGGCCGCCCACCAAAACTCACAGACCGGCCAAGGAGAGGCAAAAAAAGAGACCAAAGATAACCCTGAAGGACCTGCAAAGCTCCACAGCGGAGATTGGAGTTTCTGTCCATAGGACCACTTAAAGCTGTACACTCCACAGAGCTGGGCTTTACGGAAGAATGGCCAGAAAAAAGCC
Source organism: Salmo salar (assembly GCF_965601325.2). NCBI lineage: Eukaryota > Metazoa > Chordata > Actinopteri > Salmoniformes > Salmonidae > Salmo > Salmo salar. Next base: position 32,018,248 of record NC_138305.1, read on the forward strand.
ATTGCTTAAAGAAAAAAAAAAGCAAACACATTTGGTGTTTGCCAAAAGGCATGTGGGAGACTCCCCAAACATATGGAAGAAGGTACTTTGGTCAGATGAGACTAAAATGGAGCTTTTTGTCCATCGCTATGTCTGGCGCAAACCCAACACCGCTCATCACCCCGAGAATACCATCCTGTGGGGATGTTTTTCATCGGCAGGGACTGGGAAATTGGTCAGAATTTAAGGAATGATGGATGGCCCTAAATACAGGGAAATTCTTGAGGGAAACCTGTTTCAGTCTTCCAGATATTTGAGACTGGGACGCCATCGACGGGGCGATTGTGTGATAAATGTCCTGGTAGACGCTGCACTTCCCAGGAGTCACGTGTATCCCCTCTCACAGGCGGAGACGGAGGCTATGGAAACATATGTCTCCGAATCCCTACGTCGGGGTACATTCGGTCCTCCACTTCACCCGTCTCCTCGAGTTTCTTTTTTGTGAAGAAGAAGGAGGGAGGTCTGGGCCCGTGTATTGACTATCGGGGTCTGAACCAGAATACTGTGAGGTATAGTTACCCGCTACCACTCATAGCCACAGTGATTGAGTCAATGCACGGGGCGCGCTTCTTCACCAAACTAGATCTCAGGAGCGCTTACAACCTGGTGGGTACCCGAGAGGGAGACGAGTGGAAGACGGCTTTCAGCACCACCTCTGGCACTATGAGTACCTCGTCATGCCGTATGGGTTGATGAATGCGCCATCAGTCTTCCAAACCTTTGTAGACGAGATTTCCAGGGACCTGCACGGGCAGTGTGTTGTGGTGTATATTGATGACATTCTGATATACTCCGCTACACGCGCCGAGCATGTGTCCCTGGTGCGCAGGGTGCTTGGTCGCCTGTTGGAGCATGACCTGTCCGTCAAGGCTGAGAAATGCCTGTTCTTCCAGCAGTCCGTTTCCTTCCTAGGGTATCGCATTTCCACCTCAGGGGTGGAGATGGAGAGTGACCAGTTGGTCCCTCTCCTTGTTCCGGCGGCATTTGGCGGTCGACATCGCCGACCTTCTAGCCACCGCTTTTCATTTTTCATTGGTTTTGTCTTGTCTTCCATCACACCTGGTTCCAATTCCATCAATTACATGTTGTGTATTTAACCCTCTGTTCCACCCCATGTCCTTGTCCGTAATTGTTTCTTGTAGTGCTTGTGCATGGTATGCTGGTTATTACTGGGTTTTGTTTGACCCATGTCATGTATTGTTCTGTTGACGGTGGTTTTATGTTTATTAAAACGACACCATTGTAAATCAGTTTTCGCTCTCCTGCGCCTGACTTCTCTGCCGCCAGTACGCACCTCATTACAACACCAGCGGAACCCATCCTACTTGAAATGGCTGGAGCAGTTTTGCCTTGAAGAATGGGCAAAAATCCAAGTGGCTAGATGTACCAAGCTTATAGAGACATACCCCAAGAGACTTGCAGCTGTAATTGCTGCAAAAGGTGGCTCTACAAAGTATTGACCTTGGAGGGGTGAATAGTTATGCACACTCAAGTTTTCCTTTTTTTTGTCTTATTTCTTGTTTGTTTCACAATAAAAAACATTTTGCATCTTCAAAGTGGTAGGCATGTTGTGTAAATGAAATTATACAAACCCCCAAAAAATCTATTTTAATTCCAGGTTGTAAGGCAACAAAATAGGAAAATGTTAAAGGAGGTGAATACTTTCGCGAGCCACTGTAGACTTGAGATGCTTTACTCATCTCATGTATATAATGTATTATATTCTACTGTGTTTTAATCTATGCCACTCCGACATTGCTTGCCTAGTTAAATAAAGGTTAAATAAAATTTAAATAAATAAAATAAATTGCTCACCCTAATATTTATATATTCCTTAATTCCATTATTTTACTTTTATGTTGTGTGTATTGTGTGTATTGGTGTAAATTGTTAGATATTACTGCACCGTTGGAACTAGAAACACAAGCATTTCGCTACACCCGCAATAACATCTGCTAAACATGTGTATGTGACAAATAAAATTTGATTTGATTTGGATAGGATTGAGTGATTAATTTCAGTATGCTCCTCAGTAGTTTATGACCCGGACAACAAGCCCTTACCATCACAACCCTACCACTGCTAGATTGAGAAACATTGTATAAAAATCGAACATTGCTGTTGATGAACCTTGTTAGAGTCAATCTCAGGAGCATTGAGTTGTCTTCCTGTCCTGGTGTCAGCAACCTATTTATCCCTCACGCCACAGAGGGAGTGAAAGCGGCTTGGAGTAGATGAGATACAGTATATATGGGATGGGTCATTCTTTACAAGCCTGAGACAAACAACTTCATTTACACCCAAGGCAGACACCATTTAAAAAAGGATTCTGCAACTCTGTTGGTCATTCCTGGCAGAATGTTGTCTTTCTAATGTGTGTGGTTTAGCTAGCTACAACACATGTAATAATCCTACAAGACATTCTAATGCTACTATTAGAGACCTCCAGCAGAAAACTCATTCCGTGGAGGTCATAGTGTCTGCTGAGTTAGAATTTTTAATTTTTAATTGAGACCTTGAAAACCAGGTGAAGGGAATTCATTACTAATCAGTGACCTTAATTCATCAATCAAGTACAAGGGAGAAGCGAAAACTCGGTTGGCACGTGTCTCGGTTGGCACGTGTCTTACAATACTATGTGTTGGGTAGAACTTTGCTGAGGCTCACTTTCTTGTAAATCCCTTTCAGTCACTGTTGATGTAATAAAAAAAAAACACTCACAAATAATGTACACAATCTTCAAAATGCTAGTATAGCCTACTACGTTACTGTCACGACTTCCACCGAAGGTGGCTCCTCTCCCTGTTCAGGCGGTGCTCGGCGGTCGTCGTCGCCGGCCTACTAGCTGCCACCGATCCATTTTTCCTTTTCGTTTGTGTCTGTCTGTTTTGTTTTACACCTGTATCCTATTGGTTAATTTCGGTGGGTTTATTAACCCCCACTGCCTGCTATTCTTTGTGGGGGATTATTTGCTGTTGTTGCTCTGCTAGGGGTGCGTGTTTGCGCCACAGGGTTTTTTTTTCTCACGGTCGTGTTGTACCGTTGTAGTTTATTTAGGAGTAGAGGTTTCTCCTCCGTGTGGTACGTTTATTTCCCTGTGTGTGGCAACTTCGTTGGGTGTGTTTCCCCACCTGTTGTTGTCGTGTTTGGGACGTTCTAATAAACGTTTGTGCTACTGGAAATCCTTGCTCTCCTGCTCCTGACTCTTGTACCTACCTCTCTTAGGAGGCACGTAACAGTTACCAGTAGAATAAACAGTACGTCAGACACTGTATAAGTGATATAACAGCTGTAGCAAGCCACCTTAGATGTTTGTCACAGTGTTCGCTACAAATTCGAGGCAGGATTGGATGGGTGTAGCCTGTTATGCAAGCTAGCTAGGTGAGACAGACTTGATTGTGTTTATTAGCGGTAGTGAGCAAGTGTGTTAACTATAACTATGTTGGCAAACAGGCTTGGATGAATGTGTTTTCTGTAGAAGGAAAGCTATAGGTTTTAAGGTCTTTCATGCTTTGCTTGGAAACTAACATCTAGCATGCAGGCTAAGTTAAAATCCAAGAGTAAAACAATCTACTAAATTGTGTTGTAGTGGGCAGACAAAGCTAAGATGAGTGTGAGTAATATGGTGTGGTAGAGGCTAAACTTGGTCTGTTAGCGAGTGTTAGCCATAGCCTGTGTTTGTTAGCCACAGCCTGTATTTGTAAGCCATAGCCTGTACGTGTTATCCATAGCCTGTGTGTGTTAGCCATAGCCTGTATGTGCTAGCCATAGCCTGTCCATATACTACCGTTGCACCATCAAGATCATTCTGAATGGATGCATCTCACAGCCTGGTACGGGAATTGCTCTGTCCAAGACTGCAAGGCCCTCCAGCGGGTGGTGAAGACAGCCCAGTACATCACTGGGACAGTGCTCCTACCCATCCAGGACATCTACTCAGTGCCTGAAGAAGGCCCGCAACATCATCAAGGACCTTACACACCACGAGCGGTTCACTCCCTTACCTTCGGGCAGACGATATCGGAGCATGAGGTCTGATACCAACACGCTCAGAGACAGTTTCTATCTACAAACCATCAGACTGTTGAACACTTGAACTAGACTGACCACCTAATCTGATTCTCCACACCTTAGCACACATGTACACACACACATACATACATACATACATACATACATACATACATACATACATACATACATATATACATACATATATATATATATATATATATATATATATATATATATATATATATATATATATATATACTGCTCAAAAAAATAAAGGGAACACTTAAACAACACAATGTAACTCCAAGTCAATCACACTTCTGTGAAATCAAACTGTCCACTTAGGAAGCAACACTGATTGACAATACATTTCACATGCTGTTGTGCAAATGGAATAGACAACAGGTGGAAATTATAGGCAATTAGCAAGACACCCCCAATAAAGGAGTGGTTCTGCAGGTGGTGACCACAGACCACTCCTCAGTTTCTATGCTTCCTGGCTGATGTTTTGGTCACTTTTGAATGCTGGCGGTGCTTTCACTCTAGTGGTAGCATGAGACAGAGTCTACAACCCACACAAGTGGCTCAGGTAGCGCAGCTCATCCAGGATGGCACATCAATGCGAGCTGTGGCAAGAAGGTTTGCAGTGTCTGTCAGCGTAGTGTCCAGAGCATGGAGGCGCTACTAGGAGACAGGCCAGTACATCAGGAGACGTGGAGGAGGCCGTAGGAGGGCAACAACCCAGCAGCAGGACCGCTACCTCCGCCTTTGTGCAAGGAGGAGCAGGAGGAGAACTGCCAGAGCCCTGCAAAATGACCTCCAGCAGGCCACAAATGTGCATGTGTCTGCTCAAACGGTCAGAAACAGACTCCATGAGGGTGGTATGAGGGCCCGACGTCCACAGGTGGGGGTTGTGCTTACAGCCCAACACCGTGCAGGACGTTTGGCATTTGCCAGAGAACCCCAAGATTGGCAAATTCGCCACTGGCGCCCTGTGCTCTTCACAGATGAAAGCAGGTTCACACTGAGCACATGAGACAGACGTGACAGAGTCTGGAGACGCCGTGGAGAACGTTCTGCTGCCCACCGCCAAACCTCCAGCATGACCGGTTTGGCGGTGGGTCAGTCATGGTGTGGGGTGGCATTTTCTGGGGGGGCCGCACAGCCCTCCATGTGCTCGCCTGAGGTAGCCTAATGCAAGACAATGCTAGACCTCATGTGGCTGGAGTGTGTCAGCAGTTCCTGCAAGAGGAAGGCATTGATGCTATGGACTGGCCCGCCCGTTCCCCAGACCTGAATCCAATTGAGCACATCTGGGACATCATGTCTCGCTCCATCCACCAACGCCACGTTGCACCACAGACTGTCCAGGAGTTGGCGGATGCTTTAGTCCAGGTCTGGGAGGAGATCCCTCAGGAGACCATCCGCCACCTCATCCGGAGCATGCCCAGGCATTGTATGGAGGTCATACAGGCACGTGGAGGCCACACACACTACTGAGCCTCATTTTGACTTGTTTTAAGGACATTACATCAAAGTTGGATCAGCCTGTAGTGTGGTTTTCCACTTTAATTTTGCGTGTGACTCCAAATCCAGACCTCCATGGGTTGATAAATTGGATTTCCATTGATTATTTTTGTGTGATTTTGTTCTCAGCACATTCAACTATGTAAAGAAAAAAGTATTTAATAAGATTATTTCATTCATTCAGATCTAGGATGTGTTATTTTAGTGTTCCCTTTATTTTTTTGAGCAGTGTATATATATAATACCAGTCAAAAGTTTGGACACACCTACTCATTCCAGGGTTTTTCTTTATTTTTACTATATTTTACTATATTTACTTTGTGACATTGGCTGATGTAAAAAGGGCTTTATAAATACATTTGATTGATTGATTGATGGTGTGGGGGTGCTTTGCTGGTGACACTGTCAGTGATTTATTTAGAATTCAAGGCACACTTAACCAGCATGGCTACCACAGCATTCTGCAGCGATACGCCATCCCATCTGATTTGCGCTTAGTGGGACTATCTTTTTTTTTCAACAGGACAATGACACAAAACACACCTCCAGGCTGTGTAATGGCTATTTGACCAAGGGGAGTTATAGAGTGCTGCATCAGATGACCTGGCCTCCACAATCACCTGACCTCAACCAAATTGAAATGGTTTGGGATGAGATGGACCACAAAGTGAAGGAAAAGTAGCCAACAAGTGCTCAGCATATGTGGTAACTCCTTCAACACTGTTGGAAAAGCATTCCTCATGAAACTGGTTGAGAGAATGCCAATCTGGAAAGCTGTCATCAAGGCAAAGTGTGGCTACTTTGAGAATCTCAAATGTAAAATATATTTTGCTTTGTTTAAGACTTTCTTGGTTATTACATGATTCCATATTTGTTTTTTCATTGTGCTGATGTCTTTACTATTATTCTATAATGTAGAAAATAGTAAAAATAAAGGAAACTCTTGAATGAGTAGGTGTGTCCAAACTTTTGATGGGTACTGTATATTCATGCTACACACACATCACAACTGCTGCTACCAGTCCCTTATTAAGATTGCTAAATTACTGCACAATTTAAACACTTGTATCCCAATCCCGTCTTACCCAAACGTGTGTAAATATTATACTATAAATTGTGCCGTCCTTTATTATACTGATGCTTAAATGTTTATTCTATTCTACTGAGCCATTTACTCTATGTTGGTAATCTTATCTTCTATTATTTGCTATTGTTGTTGCATTTTTGAGAGGGAACCTGCAAGTAAGCATTTCGTTGGACGGTGTATACCATGTGTATCCTGTACATACGACTATTAAAACTTGGAACTTGTATATGTTAGCCATAGCCTGTGTGTGTTAGCCATAGCGGGTGCGCTAAGCTGGCCTGTGTGTTTAAGTCGTAGCCTTGCAGACATGCTCATGCCAAGATGCACTGTGTGTGTTAGCCGTAGCAGGCTTGAGAAGTTGAGCTGTGTTAGATGTAGCAGGTATATGCTAAGCCGAGCTTTGCAGTATGTGTTAGCCGAAGCAGGCATGCTATGCCCATCCTTTGCCAAGCAGACCGTGGCCAAGGTTAGCCGTGGCCATAGCCAAGCGGGTGTGCTAAGCTAGACCGTCTGTGTTAGCCGTAGCATAACGGCCAAGCTAAGCTGGGCTGTGTGTGTTCCAGTGATTTATTTGTCTCCCCTGCCGTGTCTCTGCTGAATGCCGTGTAGTGGCTGGAGTCCCTGCTGCTGGAATGACAGGTCTCCAATGTGAGCTGCCAGAAACCACAGCGGGAGAGCACCACCTCCCTGCCACAACCCCCTCTCATTCTGTCGGTCTATATTACTGTGTCTCTATCTCTCTCTTTTTCTCAAATGTAGTCTTCTTCACTGTCAGTTTCATGGTAGCTCTGTCTGTCTGTCTTACACAGGGATACACATGTGCGAACATATGTACTATGCACAATCACACACACCCACACACTTTAAATACAACATTTCAATTAACCAATCAAATTTCCAATAAAAGGATCCAAATATTTCATAGGTCCCTGTATGCATTGCACTCAAAAGCACAGAAAGCACCTCCTTCTCCAAACACACACCACACCACACACACCACACCACCCCACACACATCAAACCCCACTACACACACCACACACACACACCACACACACACACAATCAAACACACCACATCACACACCACACCACACACACCACACCACACCACACACACCACAAACACACCACACACCACACACACAACCAAGCACCGTACACCACATACACCACACCACACACACACACCACACACACAACCAAACACACCACACCACACACATAACACACACCAAACCACACCACACCACACACACCACATACACACCAAACACACCACACCAAACCACACACACCACTCCAAACATAGCACACCAAACACACCACACCACACACACACCATACACACAACACACAACAAACCACACACAACACACACACCACACACACACAATTGATGAATTCACCAATCAAATTTCCAAAAAAAGGATGAAAATATTTCTAAGGTCCCTGTATGCATGGCACTCAAGGGCAAGAAAGCACCTCCATCTAACGACACATGCCACACCATACCACACCCCACACCACACCACACAAACCACACATACCACACCACACCACACACACCTCACCAAACCACACACACCACACCACATACATCACATCACACTAAACACCACATATTTCATAGGTCCCTGTATGCATTGCACTCAAAAGCACAGAAAGCACCTCCTCCAAACACACAACACACCACACACACCACACCACACACACCACAAACACACCACACACACACACCACACACAACCAAGCACCCCACACCACATTCACCACACACACCACACCAAACTACACACACCACACCACACACACCACACACACCACACCAAACACACCACACCACACACACCACACACCCCACATCACACACACCACACACACCACACACACCACACCACACCAGACACCCCACACCACACACACCACACCACACACACCACACACCCCACACCACACACATCACACACCCCACACCACACCACACACACCACACACCCCACACCACACCAGACACACCACACCAGACACCCCACCCCACACCACAAATACATCACCCCACACCACAAACACATCACCCCACACCACAAACACATCACACCACACACCCCACACCACAAACACATCACCCCACACCACAAACACATCACCCCACACCACAAACACATCACCACAAACACATCACACCACAAACCACACATACCACACCACACACACCTCACCAAACCACACATACCACACCACACATACCACACCACACACACACACACCACACACACACGATCAAACACACCACATCACACAACACACCACACACACCACACCACACACACACCACAAACACACCACACACACCACACCACACACACCACACCACACACACCACAAACACACCACACACACCACACACACAACCAAGCACCCCACACCACATTCACCACACACACCACACCAAACTACACACACCACACCACACACCCCACACCACATCACACACACCACACCACACATCCCACACCACACCAGACACCCCACACACCCCACACCACACCACGACACCCCACACTACACCACACCACAAATACATCACACACCCCACCACAGGTACCACACCACACACACCTCACCACACCACACACACCACACCACACACACCACACCACACACACCTCACCACACCACACATACCACACCACACACACACCTCACCACACCACACACACCACACCACACACACCGCACACCACACCACACATACCACACCACACATACCACACCACACCACACAAACCACACCACACCACACACACCTCACCAAACCACACACACCACACCACATACATCACACCACACTAAACACCACATATTTCATAGGTCGCTGTATGCATTGCACTCAAAAGCACAGAAAGCACCTCCTCCAAACACACACCACACCACACACACCATACACACATCACACCACACCACCCCACACACATCAAACCACACTACACACACCACACACACACACCACACACCACATCACACAACACACAACACACCACACCACACACACCACAAACACACCACACACGCAACCAAGCACCCCACACCACATACACCACACACACAACACACAACAAACCACACATACCACACCACACACACCTCACCAAACCACACATACCACACCACACACACACACCACACACACACGATCCAACACACCACATCACACAACACACCACACACACCACACCACACACACCACAAACACACCACACACACCACACCACACCACACACACCACAAACACACCACACACACACCACACACACAACCAAGCACCCCACACCACATTCACCACACACACCACACCACACACACCACACCAAACACACCACATCACACACACCACACACCCCAGACCACATCACACACACCACACATCCCACACCACACCAGACACACCACACCAGACACCCCACACTACACCACACCACAAATGCATCACACACCCCACCACACGTACCACACCACATACACCTCACCACACCATACACACCACACCACACACACCTCACCACACAGCACACACCACACCACACACACCTCACCACACCACACATACCACACCACACACACCTCACCACACCACACATACCACACCACACACACCACAAACACACCACACACACCACACCACACACACAACAAACACACCACACACATACCACACACACAACCAAGCACCCCACACCACATACACCACACACACCACACCAAACTACACACACCACACCACAAATACATCACACACCCCACCACAGGTACCACACCACACACACCTCACCACACCACACACACCACACCACACACACTTCACCACACCACACACACCACACCACACACACCTCACCACACCACACATACCACACCACACACACCTCACCACACCACACATACCACACCACACACACCTCACCACACCACACACACCACACCACACCACACACACCGCACACCACACCACACATACCACACCTCACACCCCACCAGACACACCACACCCCACACCACACCACACATACCACACCACACACCACACCACACATACCACACCCCACACCACACCACACAAACCACACATACCACACCACACCACACACACCTCACCAAACCACACACACCACACCACATACATCACACCACACTAAACACCACATATTTCATAGGTCCCTGTATGCATTGCACTCAAAAGCACAGAAAGCACCTCCTCCAAACACACAACACACCACACACACCACACCACACACACCACAAACACACCACACACACCACACCACACACACCACACCACACACACCACAAACACACCACACACACACACCACACACAACCAAGCACCCCACACCACATTCACCACACACACCACACCAAACTACACACACAACACCACACACACCACACACACCACACCAAACACACCACACCACACACACCACACACCCCACATCACACACACCACACATCCCACACCACACCAGACACACCACACCAGACACCCCACACTACACCACACCACAAATACATCACACACCCCACCACACGTACCACACCACATACACCTCACCACACCACACACACCACACCACACACACCTCACCACACCACACACACCACACCACACACACCTCACCACACCACACATACCACACCACACACACCTCACCACACCACACATACCACACCACACACACCACAAACACACCACACACACCACACCACACACACCACAAACACACCACACACATACCACACACACAACCAAGCACCCCACACCACATACACCACACACACCACACCAAACTATACACACCACACCACACACACCACACACACCACACCAAACACACCACACCACACACACCACACACATCACACCACACCAGACACCCCACACTACACCACACCACAAATACATCACACACCCCACCACAGGTACCACACCACACACACCTCACCACACCACACACACCACACCACACACACCTCACCACACCACACACACCACACCACTCAGCACCTCACCACACCACACATACCACACCACACACACCTCACCACACCACACATACCACACCACACACACCTCACCACACCACACACACCACACCACACACACCGCACACCACACATACCACACCTCACACCCCACCAGACACACAACACCAAACACCCCACACCACACCACACATACCACACCACACATACCACACCACACCACACATACCACACCCCACACCACACCACACAAACCACACATACCACACCACACCACACACACCTCACCAAACCACACACACCACACCACATACATCACACCACACTAAACACCACATATTTCATAGGTCCCTGTATGCATTGCACTCAAAAGCACAGAAAGCACCTCCTCCAAACACACACCACACCACACACACCATACACACATCACACCACACCACCCCACACACATCAAAGCACACTACACACAACACACACACACACACCACACACCACATCACACAACAAACACACCACACACACCACACCACACACACAACCAAGCACCCCATACCACATACACCACACACACCACACCAAACACACCACACCACACACACCACACACACACACCACACACCACATCACACCACACACACCACACCACACACACCACAAACACACCACACACACAACCAAGCACCCCACACCACATACACCACACACACAACACACAACAAACCACACATTCCACACCACACACACCTCACCAAACCACACATACCACACCACACACACACACCACACACACACGATCAAACACACCACATCACACAACACACCACAAACACACCACACACACCACACCACACACACCACAAACACACCACACACACACACAACACAAAACCAAGCACCCCACACCACATTCACCACACACACCACACCAAACTACACACATCACACCACACACACCACACACCCCACACCACATCACACACACCACACATCCCACACCACACCAGACACACCACACCAGACACCCCACACTACACCACACCACAAATACATCACACACCCCACCACACGTACCACACCACATACACCTCACCACACCACACACACCACACCACACACACCTCACCACACCACACACACCACACCACACACACCTCAACACACCACACATACCACACCACACACACCTCACCACACCACACATACCACACCACACACACCACAAACACACCACACACACCACACCACACACACCACAAACACACCACACACATACCACACACACAACCAAGCACCCCACACCACATACACCACACACACCACACCAAACTACACACACCACACCACACACACCACACACACCACACACACCACACCACACCACACACATCACACCACACCAGACACCCCACACTACACCACACCACAAATACATCACACACCCCACCACAGGTACCACACCACACACACCTCACCACACCACACACACCACACCACACACACCTCACCACACCACACACACCACACCACTCAGCACCTCACCACACCACACATACCACACCACACACACCTCACCACACCACACATACCACACCACACACACCTCACCACACCACACACACCACACCACACACCACACAAACCACACCTCACACCCCACCAGACACACCACACCACACACCCCACACCACACCACACATACCACACCACACATACCACACCACACCACACAAACCACACATACCACACCACACCACACACACCTCACCAAACCACACCCCACCAGACACACCACACCACACACCCCACACCACACCACACATACCACACCACACATACCACACCACACCACACAAACCACACATACATCACACCACACTAAACACCACATATTTCATAGGTCCCTGTATGCATTGCACTCAAAAGCACAGAAAGCACCTCTTCCAAACACACACCACACCACACACACCATACACACATCACACCACACCACCCCACACACATCAAACCACACTACACACACCACACACACGCACCACACACCACATCACACAACACACCACACACACCACACCACACCACACACACCACAAACACACCACACACACACACAACCAAGCACCCCACACCACACCACACACACCACACACACAACACACAACAAACCACACACAACACACACACCACAAACACACAATTGATGAATTCACCAATCAAATGTAAAACAACCACACATACCTTACCACACACACCTCACCAAACCACACATACCACACCACACACACACACACACGATCAAACACACCACATCACACAACACACCACACACACCACACCACACCACACACACCACAAACACACCACACACACCACACCACAAACACCACACCAAACACACCACACACACACACCACACACACAACCAAGCACCCCACACCACATACACCACACACAACACACCAAACTACACACACCACACCACACACACCACACCACACACACCACACACACCACACACACCACACCAAACACACCACACCACACACACCACACACCCCACACCACATCACACACACCACACACCCCACACCACACCAGACACACCACACCAGACACCCCACACTACACCACACCACAAATACATCACACACCCCACCACACGTACCACACCACATACACCTCACCACACCACACACACCACACCACACACACCTCACCACACCACACACACCACACCACACCACACACACCACAAACACACCACACACACCACACCACACACACCACAAACACACCACACACACACCACACACACAACCAAGCACCCCACACCACATACACCACACACACCACACCAAACTACACACACCACACCACACACACCACACACACCACACACACCACACCACACACACCACACACCCCACACCACACCAGACACACCACACCAGACACCCCACACTACACCACACCACAAATACATCACACACCCCACCACACGTACCACACCACATACACCTCACCACACCACACACACCACACCACACACACCTCACCACACCACACACACCACACTACACACACCTCACCACACCACACATACCAAACCACACACACCTCACCACACCACACATACCACACCACACACACCTCACCACACCACACACACCACACACACCGCACACCACACCACACATACCACACCACACACCCCACCAGACACATCACACCACACACCCCACACCACACATACCACACCACACATACTACACCACACACCCCACACCACACCACACAAACCACACATACCACACCACACCACACACACCTCACCAAACCACACACACCACACCACATACATCACACCACACTAAACACCACATATTTCATAGGTCCCTGTATGCATTGCACTCAAAAGCACAGAAAGCACCTCCTCCAAACACACACCACACCACACACACCATACACACATCACACCACACCACCCCACACACATCAAACCACGCTACACACACCACACACACACACACCACACACCACATCACACAACAAACACACCACACACACCACACCACACACACAACCAAGCACCCCACACCACATACACCACACACACCACACCAAACACACCACACCACACACACACCACACACACAACACACAACAAACCACACACAACACACACACCACAAACACACAATTGATGAATTCACCAATCACATTTTTTTTTAAAGGACGAAAATATTTCTAAGGTCCCTGTATGCATGGCACTCAAGGGCAAGAAAGCACCTCCATCTAACGACACATGCCACACCACACACACCACACACATCACACACACCACACCACACACACCACACCACACACACCACACCACACACCCCACACACACCACACACCCCACACCACAAACACATCACACCACACACACCACACACACCACACACACCACACACACCACACCCCACACACACCACACACCCCACACCACAAACACATCACACCACACACACCACACCACACACACCACACACACCACACCACACCACAAACACATCACACCACACAATCCACACCACACCACACACACACCACACCACACAAACGACACATACCACACACACCACACCACACACAACACACACAACACACACACCACACGACACACACACCACACACACCACACCGCACACACCACAGCGCAGACACACCACACACACCACACCACACAACACACACACCACACAACACACACACCACACATACCACACCACACACACCACAGACACCCCACCACACACACGACACACACCACACCACACACACACACACACCACACACACACCACACCACACACATCACACACACCACACCACACAAACGACACATACCACACACACACACCACACCACACACAACACACACAACACACACCACACCACACGACACACACACCACACATACCACACCACAGACACCACACACACCACACCACACACCACACTAATACACCACACTAACACACCACACCACACAACACACACTACACACACCACACACACCACACACACACACACCACACACACCACTCCACACACGCCACACCACACACAACACACCACAAGCCACTACACACACACACACACACACCACACACACCACACACACAAAAGAGACAAAAAACAACATGTTTCAAGCAGACCACCATAGTCCCTGTGCCCAAGAAAGCGAAGGTAACCTGCCTAAATGACTACCGCCCTGTAGCACTCACGTCGGTAGCCATGAAGTTCTTTGAAAGGCTAGTAAAGGCTCACATCATCATCCTGGAAACCCTAGACCCACTCCAATTCACATAGCGCCCCAACAGATCCACAGAGGACGCAATGTCAATTGCACTCCACACCACCCTTTCTCACCTAGACGAAAGGAATACCTATGTGAGAATGCTGTTCATTGACTACAGCTCAGCGTTCAACACCATAGGCGGTAGGCCTGATCACCAACAATGAGACAGCCTATAGGGAGGAGGTCAGAGACATGTCAGTGTGGTGCCAGGACAACAACCTCTCCCTCAATGTGAGCAAGACAAAGGAGATGATTTCTGACTACAGGAAAAGGAGGGCCGAAAATGCTCCCAATCACATCGACAGGGCTGTAGTGGAGCGGGTCGAGAGTTTCAAGTTCCTTGGTGTCCACATCACCAACAAACTATCATGGTCCAAACACACCAAGAAAGTTGTGATGAGAGCATGACAATGCCTTTTCCCCATCAGGAGACTGAAAAGATTTGGCATGGGTCCCCAGATCCTCAGGTATGGCAATTGCTCGGCATCCGACCGTAAGGAGCTACAGAGGGTAATGCGTACAGCCCAGTACATCACTGCCATCCAGGACCTACAGCTGAAGTCGGATGTTTACATACACCTTAGCCAAATACATTTAAACTCAGTTTTTTACAATTCCTGACATTTAAACCTAGTAAAAATGCATTGTCTTAGATCAGTTAGGATCACCACTTTATTTTAAGAATGTGAAATGTCAGAATAATAGTAGAGTGAATGATTTCTTTCAGCTTATATTTCTTTCATCACATTCCCAGTGATGTGATGAAATTTGGTAGCGTTGCCTTTAAATTGTTTAACTTGGGTCAAACATGTTGGGTAGCTTCCCACAGTAAGTTGGGTGAATTTTGGCCCATTCCTCCTGACAGAGCTGGTGCAACTGACTCAGGTTTGTAGGCCTCCTTGCTCGCACACGCTTTTTCAGTTCTGCCCACAAATGTTCTATAGGATTAAGGTCAGGGCTTTGTGATGGCCACTCCAATATCTTGATTTTGTTGTCCATTTTGCCACAACTTTGGAAGTATGCTTGGGGTCATTGTCCATTTGGAAGACCCGTTTGCGACCAAGCTTTAACTTCCTGACTGATGTCTTGAGA
Source organism: Salmo salar (assembly GCF_965601325.2). Taxonomy (NCBI): domain Eukaryota; kingdom Metazoa; phylum Chordata; class Actinopteri; order Salmoniformes; family Salmonidae; genus Salmo; species Salmo salar. The sequence goes on from NC_138305.1 coordinate 32,035,890, forward strand.
TGTTGCTTCAATACAACCACACAATTTTCCTTCCTTATGATGCCATCTATTTTGTGAAGTTCACCAGTCCCTTTTTGTTTCATCAGACCAGAGGGCATTTCTCCAAAAAGTACGATCTTTGTCCCCATGTGCAGTTGCAAACCGTAGTCTGTCTTTTTTATGGCAATTTTGGAGCAGTGGCTTCTTCCTTGCTGAGCAGCCTTTCAGGTTATGTTGATATAGGACTAGTTTTACTGTGGATATAGATACTTTTGTACCTGTTTCCTCCAGCATCTTCACAAGGTCCTTTGCTGTTGTTCTGGGATTGATTTGCACTTTTTGCACCAAAGTACATTTATCTCTAGGAGACAGAACGTGTCTCCTTCCTGAGCGGTATGACGGCTGCGTGGTTCCATGGTGTTTATACTTGCGTACTATTGTTTGTACAGATGAACGTGGTACCTTCAGGCGTTTGGAAATTGCTCCCAAGGATGAACCAGACTTGTGGAGGTCTACAATTTGTTTTCCGAGGGCTTGGCTGAGTTCTTTTGATTTTCCCATGATGTCAAGCAAAGAGGCACTGAGTTTGAAGGTAGGCCTTGAAATATATCCACAGGTACACCTCCAATTGACTCAAATGATGTCAGAAGCTTCTAAAGCCATGATATCCTTTTCTGGAATTTTCCAAGCTGTTTAAAGGCACGGTGGAATTGTGATACAGTGAATTATAAGTGAAATAATCTGTCTGTAAACAATTGTTGGAAAAATTACTTGTGTTTTGCACAAAGTAGATGTCCTAACTGACTTGCCAAAACTATAGTTTGTTAACAAGAAATTTGTGGAGTGGTTGAAAAACGAGTTTTAATGACTCCAACCTAAGTGTATGTAAACTTCCGACTTCAACTGTATATGCAAGGTAGTGTCAGAGGAAGGACCAAAAAATTGTCAAAGACTCCAGCCACAGGCTGTTCTCTCTGCTACCGCACGACATGCAGTACCGGAGCACCAAGTCTAGGTCCAAAAGGCTCCTTAATTAACAGCTTCTATCCCCAAGCCATAAGACTGCTGAACAATTTATCAAATGGCCACCCAGACAATTTGCATTGACACCCCCCCACCCCCTCCCCGCCTACTCGCTGTTTATTACCTATGCATAGTCACTTTACAACTTACCTCAAATAACCTGTACCCCCCCCACATTGACTCGGTACCGGTACACCCTGTACTTGGCCTCGTTATTGTTATTTTATTGTGTTACTTTTTTAACTTTAGTTTATTTAGTATTTTCTTAAAACTGCATTGTTGGTTGGTAAGCATTTCACAGTAAGATCTACACCTGTTGTATTTGGTGCATGTGACTAATACAGTTTGATTTGATTTGAAGACACAAGACACAAGATACCATACACACACGCACCACACACACACACACACACACACACACACACACACACACACACACACACACACACACACACACACACACACACACACACACACACACACACACACACACACACACACACACACACACACACGACACATACACTTGTTGGCTTGATAAAACATTCAAGATGAGTGTCCCACTGGCCATCAAATAAACTCAGCAAAAAAATAAATGTCATCTCTCTGTCAACTGCGTTTATTTTCAGCAAACTTAACGTGTAAATATTTGTATGAACATAACAAGATTCAACAACTGAGACATAAACTGAACAAGTTCCACAGACATGTGACTAACAGAAATTGAATAATGTGTCCCTGAACAAAGGGGGGTCAAAAAGTAACAGTCAGTATCTGGTGTGGCCAGCTCTCCTCCTCGTGGACTGCAACAGATATGCCAGTTCTTGCTGTGAGATGTTACCCTACTCTTCCACCAAGGCACCTGCAAGTTCCCAGACATTTCTGGGGGGAATGGCCCTAGCCCTCACCCTCCGATCCAACAGGTCTCAGACGTGCTCAATGGGATTGAGATCCGGGCTCTTCGCTGGCCATGGCAGAACACTGACATTCCTGTCTTGCAGGAAATCACGCACAGAACGAGCAGTATGGCTGGTGGCATTGTCATGCTGGAGGGTCATGTCAGGATGAGCCTGCAGGAAGGGTACCACATGAGGGAGGAGGATGTCTTCCCTGTAACGCACAGCGTTGAGATTGCCTGCAATGACAACAAGCTCAGTCCAATGATGCTGTGACACATCGCCCCAGACCATGACGGACCCTCCACCTCCAAATCGAGTAGAGGCATCGGTGTAATTCCATCGGTGTCATTCCTTCGACGATAAACGCGAATTCGACCATCACCCCTGGTGAGACAAGCCGCGACTCGTCAGTGAAGAGCACTTTTTGCCAGTCCTGTCTGGTCCAGCGACGATGGGTTTGTGCCCATAGGCGACGTTGTTGCCGGTGATGTCTGGTGAGGACCTGCCTTACAACAAGCCTACAAGCCCTCAGTCCAGCCTCTCTCAGCCTATTGCGGACAGTCTGAGCACTGATGGAGGGATTGTAGATTCCTGGTGTAACTCGTTGTTGTTGTTGCCATCCTGTACCTGTCCCGCAGGTGTGATGTTAGGATGTACCGATCCTTTGCAGGTGTTGTTACATGTCGTCTGCCACTGCGAGGACGATCAGCTGTCCACCCTGTCTCCCTGTAGCTCTGTCTTAGGCGTCTTACAGTACAGACATTGCAATTTATTGCCCTGGCCACATCTGCAGTCATCATGCCTCCTTGCAGCATGCCTAAGGCATGTTCACGCAGATGAGCAGGGACCCTGAGCATCTTTATTTTGGTGTTTTTCAGAGTTAGTAGAAAGGCCTCTTCAGTGTCCTAAGTTTTCATAACTGTGACCTTAATTGCCTACCGTCTGTAAGCTGTTAGTGTCTTAACGACCGTTCCACAGGTGCATGTTCATTAATTGTTCATGGTTCATTGAACAAGTATAGGAAACAGTGTTTAAACCCTTTACAATGAAGATCTGTGAAGTTATTTGGATTTTTACGAATTATCTTTGAAAGACAGGGTCCTGAAAAATGGACATTTCTTTTTTTGCTGCGTTTATAAACACTCTTCAATGTATAAATCCAATCATCTTGTTTTTACCATGAAAAGGTTCACTCTAGTGCTTGCCTGTTCATATCTTTAGTCTGAACATTCTATTCTCATTTGACTGATAGCCCCATGCCCCTCCTCTTTCTGTCCTCCCAACCAACCATCACTCTGAAAAGATATAAATCAAACGTGGCCATATGTGGTGATGTCATGCCCTCGGGGAGAAGGGAAGGGTCCTGATCGGCCCATCTGTTTTGGCTAGTGGAACATTCCAAAACTCTTCCATTTGCATGGCTGTCAGGCGGACATTTAAGAGTTCATCTCCGTCTGTCCTGGAGGAGCGGACACCAACACCTTTATTCCAGAGCCATACATTTAGAGCTACATAGCTCTGTTCTGTTCCATTCAATAATGGAATAGAATTCAATATAAGAGAGAGGGCAAATTTTATAGACCCACTATCGAATCTCTCATAGGCTGCAGAGATGTCTCAGAGGGCCTGAGATTGGACAACACTTTTAATTGGACTCCTACTGATATAAAGACTGTATGACCCCAAATACTATGAACGTGAAACTTAAATACCAAGCCTATAAAGTTAGAAAATAAAAAGGAAATGTTTGAAAACACTTACAAACCGTTAATTTGATGAACGGTCATTTAGTCATGGTGCCAATCCTGACCAGTGATTTTCTCTCTCCCAGACTGTGAAGATTTTAAAGGAGTGTTGATGACCATTTCCTTAGGGCTACAGAGGGCACAGACTGACCTTTTACACTGACTCCAGTAACACATATGCCTGCACACACACACGCACACACACACACACACACACACACACACACACACACACACACACACACACACACACACACACACACACACACACACACACACACAGGCCTCATGGGATGCTTCATGCGACTCTCAGAGCTCAGAGCAACAGCAGTCAAACGCCTCCCCTCCTGCTACACGTGCCATGAAGCAATTACCACCATTAAACTACTCGCCACCTGTTAACTGCTATGTACATTTTCATTCCTAGCAGGCACAGGGTTTTTAACTACCACACTGCATGGAAAGCACTGGCCCAATAAATCAAGGCTGTGACAAGTCAATGGTGAGCGACACAAAAGGTTAGTGAGCTCATGAAATGTAAATAGCTATGATACAGCAGGAAAACATGCAAAGGAGGAGGGTGGGTTTGGAGGGTGGAATTATTCCAGCAGAAACATTAGCATAAAATATGCTTACTCTTCGTGAAATTGGCTATTGCATATGGTTTGGAGTTGAATCTCACTTTGGGTGGCAGTTCAGTAAGGATACAAAACCAACCAAGTTTATGACTCTGGGAGGGAGTACAGCTTTTCTGCAGTTGTATGCCGTTCATGTGGAAGTGGTTAGACAATGCGTATGGAAGCCATCTTTGCTGCGGCAGTGTCTTGCCTCTGTAAGTACATCAGACGGCGGTCTGGGAGCCATTTTGTGATAACATTTAGCGAGCCTGGCTACAAGAGGTTTTAAAGCATTACCATAATGAAGGACCCCCAGTGACTCAGCAGTTTGCCAACAGATTGGAACAATAGCATTGATAAGCTACTTCCTAACCCATATGGCCCAGTCATTTAATTTCTTGAAATTTGGAGTCTTCATTGATGAAGTCCGCTTAGATACATCTCAGCTTGTTCATAGCTTATGTCTTATAAAGAGTTTATGAAGGCTTCGGTAAGCCTTAAAATTTGTTTTGTTCAAAGTGCGAATGGTTATTTGTAATAATCAATTAGTATTTCTGACTTTTGGTAGTAAAAATCTTCAACGTTCACTGGTTCACTTCAACATTCAATGGTCACTGGACACCTCAAGAACCACCTTTATGCATGTTTTTTCAGCTTTTCTGAATGTGTTGGACACAGATATAAAATGGTTCCCTCACCATCATTCCTTCCTCTGCAATAGAGAGAAATGTAAAACAATCTTCTTGCCACCTCTTATCAAGACATTGATGCTGTATTGCGTTGTGGTAATCTATCCCTTTGTTATAAAAGCAGTCCTCCATACTCTGGGTGCTACTGTATAGCTGGCTGTCTAGACACCAGGACACCCTACACTTGTTGCATGTGTCTATGTCTACCCCTACTGACACCCCCAGCCCACTGATCTCAGTTTAAATGATACCCTATTCCCTTTATAGTGCACTACTTTTGACCACGGCCCATGCGGCTCTGATCAAAAGTAGAGCACTATCAAGGAAATAGGGTTTCATTTGGTACGCACTCCCAGTTCAGCCAAGTGCGATTCGATGAGGGACGGAATTAACGATCCGTAACCAAACAGTGTTCAGCATGTTGTTTGTAAATCAATATAACATTTAAATGTGCCTGTTTTATGTCCCACAACTTCCCGGCTCCTATTTTACGGCCAATGTGCTAGCCTGGAATACAAACTGAGAGGCTCCGTTTCACCATCGATCAATGGTTGGGTACCAGTATAGGTTAGAGTTAGGCTGCCTCTGCTCTAAAGCTGATGTCCTCATAAATGAAAAGTAGGGGATCTTATCGTGGCTACAGCTGCTCCTGCCATCTACCCTACACCACCACAGTAGAATTTTCCAGATTTTATTCAGTATCGAGAAATGTGATATTGCCGATTAGTGATGACATCAGCTCAGACATTCAGCCAGACCGACTGGTGTGTTTTTAGGCAGACATACAGTGACTGTGTAAAGCCTAATTCACATGCAATGCAAGAACGCAATTAGCTACTCTAAAAAGCAGAACCTGCGTGTTTGTGTCGAGTTATGAATTGTGAGGCTGTACACAATTGTGCATTTTTTGCTTAGCTAACGGTAGCTCTTACGTTGCGTACCATTGCATCCGTTATACATTAAGCTTACGTCTACTGACTCTGTTCACTTCTTTCCCAAACAACACACTCGTCAAGGCCCTGTCCTTTGTTTGCACCCTGTTGCTTAAGAAAATGGCAACTGTGAACGTGAATGAGACTGGAATTGTCAATTGCGTATAAATGGAGCTTATAGTTTAGATCTCTTTATCCATCATAAAGTATGTTTTCCATGACATGCTATCAAGATTGTTCCACATTTCTCCCAGTCTGTCTGGATAATGATGACATAAGAACCCTCTCCATCCTCTGCCTGTTCAGGGAAGAGAACACATATGTGTCCCAAATGGCACCCTATTCCCTATAAAGTGCACCCTATTCCCTTTACAGTGCACCCTATTCACTATATAGTGGACCCTTTTCCCTATATAGTGCACCCCATTCCCTATATAGGCAGTGGTGTAAAGTACTACTTAAGTCTTTTTTTTTTGTGTATCTGTAGTGTACTTTACTATATGTATTTTTGACAACTTTTACTTTTACTTCACTACAGTACATTCCTAAAGAAAATAATGTACTTTTTACTCCGTACATTTTCCCTGACACCCAAAAGTACTGGTTACATATTGAATGCAGGACAGGAAAATGGTCCAATTCACACACTTATCAAGAAAACATCTCTGGTCATCCATACTACCTTTGATCTGGCGGACTCACTAAACACAAATGCTTAGTTTGTAAACGATTTCATAAGTGTTGGAGTTTGCCCCTGGCTATCCGTAAAAAAAGAAAAAAAAATATGCCATCTGGTTTGCTTAATATGAGGAATTTGAAAGGATTTAAACTTTTACTTTTACTTTTGATACTTAAGTATATTTAAAAACAAATACATTAAATGTTTATTGAGTGACTTTCACTTGAGTCATTTTCTATTAAGATATCTTTACTTTTACTCAAGTACGACAATTGGGTACTTTTTCCCACCACTCTCATAGGGCTCTGGTCAAAAGTAGAGAACTTTTATTAGTGCACTATTTAGGGAATAGGATGCCAGTTGGGACGTAACCCACATCTGTCTCAGGTCGTTATTTACACATGCTCTTCATAAGCTACAGTATACAACTATGACAAATCACACACACACACACACACACACACACACACACACACACACACACACACACACACACACACACACACACACACACACACACACACACACACACACACACACACACACACACACACACACACCACCAACCACGCCAACCTACACCCCCTACACACACACTCTGCTGTCTTATCCCACGCCTTATTCAGACCTGCCTCCTTCATGAGTCCCCTGACAGATCCCTGCCGAGTCGGCTCAACACATGCACACAGGCATTCAATCACTGGTTAGAGGACGCTGGGCCCTGGTATGAATCCATCCAGTAAAACAGCTCCCAGACCGTTTCCAATGCGAATGAGATGTCCTGAAGCCTGGGATGCTTCCCAAATAGCACCCTATTTCCTTCATAATGCACTACTTTTGACCAGGGCCCACAGGGAAAAGGGTGCACTCGCTGGTTCCGGCTACGGAGAACGACATCTATGCCCCTGTGAAAGTTAGGGGTGAATTACAGATGTTGGCTGTTAACTTGATCACTCTTTTGTCGCAGATGGTTCTTCTGCTACATCAGAATATTCAAATGAGCCTAGTGAGTCCCTGAAAAAGAGTAGTTCTCTTTCTCTCCATGCAGGGTCAGTCGAGTCATTGGGATCAGGGGCTTGCTATCAAAATAATATTCTCTCTCGCTCGCTATCAAAATAATATTCTCTCTCGCTCGCTAAAACGCTAGGCCTAGGTTCTATTACTGCAATATTCAAATATACCAAAAAATGCCATACACATCAACAACCGTCGTTTCATAAAGATTAATAACACAAGGTAGATATTGATCTCCCCTAGGCTACGACAAGTGTCAAGTGTATTCTAAAGTCAAAATGTTGTCAGATCACGGCCTGGGGTGTTCTAGTTGTTAGGACTGCTGCCTTCAGGGCACAGACCTATCATGTCAGCGGGGGTTTGTTTCCCGGCCGATGTCCTTCTGGCACAAGGATCTAAATACTAGATGTATTTACACCCCCAGATCTTGATAAGAAAGGACCATACCAGACACTGTTGGATAACATCAATAGTAAAATAATAAAAGAATAACAGTAGGCTACACCAACATTAGTTTCCATTCAGACATTGTGTCGTATAAATTGCCACAGTAAATTTGCCTTGGTAGAAGAGGAAATACTAGGTTGTTCCGATTACAGTACCAACCAGAGGGCGAACATATCTCGAAAGACTTCAGTTGCAAGCAGGACTAAGGGTAACACCAACATCATCTTTTAACGAGCGTTATTGATGTGACGATTAATGGTTGCAATTGAGATCAGCTGCGCTGGTGAATTTAGAGCGTATTGATGGTTTAACGAGACTGGCGATGATCTGATGCCATCGATGGTTGCAATTCGCCCCTTGTTATTTGATTCCATTCCAATAGACTACGTTCTGCAGGCTACCCATTAGCCTATCCATTGTGACATAATGACAGGTGTGGAACCACATAATGGGCTACTGTTTGTTTTAACCCTGTAACCACGCCGAATTAACACATCAAAAAAAGACATTCATCCATAAGTCAAAGGGCAGAGGGACGGTTTTAACGGCTGGACCACACGGGCATTGAGGAAACCAATCATTTATTCTGCCTTTTGGTTGTCTTCAACATATAGTACAACAATTGACCTAAAAAAACTGATTTTCCCCTGACGTAAAATTGATCTACATCTACTATAAATATGCCCATTTATTATAATCCACAAAATAATTCACGAGTTGTGCTGTGGCCTGGACATAGCCTACATTAGATACTGCACTGTACACGAAAACACCACTTTCAGCTGCCCCCTGGCGGCCATTCTAAATATTTATTCAGATATTCAAATCCTGCTGCTGCAGGATTATTTTTCCTCCTGCGAAGAAAGGGGTCAAATTAAGATCCGGCATCTCCATGAGGCTTGTGATGTCACTCACTAGTGGACGGGCTGAAACAGAGTCTTGTAATTTGCTGTGAATCCTGAAGTGTAGATATCTTATTTTTCCATTTTGTGAAGTGCCCTTTGCTGTTTTGAACTGTTTTCTCTTGCTTGTGAACTCTGAAACATGCCCGGTTCACCCTCGTTTATGTTTTTTTTTTATTTTTTATTTTTTAACGTGGAGAATAGCTCTATCCTTCCTTCGCCCTGTCTGGTCTCCGTGCCTGTTCTCAAGGATGGCTGGTTAGCCCGTGCGCAGACACCCATGGCTACCCATCCACCAGCCCAGGTGACAGAGGGGCCGCGTCTACCCCACTTGGGCATCACTGTAGGGGGACAGCGGGTCTCTCTGCTCTGTCTCTTTATGGAAGTGTCTGGGTCAGTATGTGTGTGCAGGAATAAACCACAAGAGCGGCATATATCTCTTTACTATCCAGTATGCTAGGTACAGATCCAGGATCAGCTTCCCCACCCCCACTCCTAACCAGCTCTCTGCCATCCCTCTACTACTGCAGGCTGCCCCTCTGTGACCTCGCTGACCTCTGGACTGAAGGCTGGGGTGTTAATGGTCACTCCCCTGGCAGGGTCAGCGAGAGTGTGTTTACTTTAAGGACTTGGGAGAGGGGATCCCAGAGGAGAACCTCCTGCATAACAAGGAGAAGGGGAGGAGGTAAGGAGATAGAAGGGCAGACGACATGGATGGCCTCTGCTGTACTGTTCTCCTGGTTTCTATATGGAAAATGCAATAGTGCTGAACATTGTATGAACATGATGGACTAATGAGTGTCATAATAGACTAAAACATATCAGCAGAAACAATGAATGCTAATACTAGGTTCACAGGATTCCCTGTATCTCACTAAAGCACACCTGCAGCCTTACATTTTAACACATTTACATTTTTGTGTGAGCATGTGTACATGTGTATGTGCCTGCATGCATGCCAGTGTGTGTTTGTTCCTGTCACGTGCCTCACACACACGCACGCATGCACGCACACACACACACACACACACACATCTCCTGGCACACACAGGAGAGAATCTGAATCCCTGAATCGTGGACCCCCATTTCCAATTCCGCTCAATTTCTCCGGAAATCTTGGTAATCCCGCTGAAGGGCTGCCTCTCTTCAGCAGTGACATCCCATAATGGCACTAACGCCCGAGTGTTGGGCGCCCCGGTTACGGCTTCAGCTCCTCGGATCAGCAGATGTTCCCAACCTGTCTGTATGCAAACAGAGACCCCGTCTTCAGTCACAGGGGAACACTGATCTGACAGCACTTTACTGAGCCCTGTGTAGACATATTTAATGCCTCAATAACCACTGCTTAAGACTGAGTGATGAACGAAGCCACACCAGGGGCTTGTGTATGAGTAGCCTATGGGCATGTGCATGTGTGTTAGATGTGTCAATGGCCCAGTATATGATGTGTATGTTCTGGTAAGAAAAATATAAGAATATTCCTACTAAAGAGACAACGAAATTAAAGGGATACCATTAACGTCCTCCTGGCACGTCCTACTGTTACCCACGATGTACTGCTTTCCATGTGACTCTCAGCAGCTGGAAGGAGGTGTCAGAGAAGCAGCTGAGAGTAGGATATGTACAGTCAGAACTGTGCCACAGCATCAGGGCTTAATACACACCTGTACTAAGAGTCTTGTGTGTGTGTGTGTGTGTGTGTGTGTGTGTGTGTGTGTGTGTGTGTGTGTGTGTGTGTGTGTGTGTGTGTGTGTGTGTGTGTGTGTGTGTGTGTGTGTGTGTGTGTGTGTGTGTGTGTGTGTGTGTGTGTGTGTGTGTGTGTGTGTGTGTGTGTGAGAGAGAAAGAAAGAGAGAGAGAAGGAAAAGGAGAGGAGTGCCGTCGAGCCCGGTGGAGGGATAAATTTGCCCACCGGGCACGGAAACTGTGAAATGTTAATCACAACTTTAATTTGGACTACATTAGCATTTTGATGAACTTGCGGTGGCAGGCTGGCGCACTCGAGGCAGCTTCAGATGCGGCTAGCGCAGAGGAAATGACTGTGTAATTAATTAGGACTCGCACACAGCAGATGGGTGCCATGAAGGGCCTGAGGGGGGTGGTGGGGGAGAGAGAGAGAGAGAGAGAGAGAGAGAGAGAGAGAGAGAGAGAGAGAGAGAGAGAGAGAGAGAGAGAGAGAGAGAGAGAGAGAGAGAGAGAGAAAGCCAATGGAGGGAGCGAGAGAGGGGGGAGAGCATATGTGGCAAAGAGAGAGGAAACAGGGATATATCTGGAAAGAGGGGAAACAGGGTGATATCTGGATAGAGAGAGGAAACAGGGATATATCTGGAAAGAGGGGAAACAGGGTGATATCTGGATAGAGAGAGGAAACAGGGATATATCTGGAAAGAGGGGAAACAGGGTGAGATCTGGATAGAGAGAGGAAACAGGGATATATCTGGAAAGAGGGGAAACAGGGTGATATCTGGATAGAGAGAGGAAACACGGAGAGATCTGGAAAGAGAGAGGAAACAGGGAGGGATCTGGAAAGAGAGAGGAAACGGGGAGGGATATGGATAGAGAGAGGAAACAGGAATATATCTGGAAAGAGAGAGGAAATGGGAAGATATCTGGAAAGAAAGAGGAAACAGGGAAATATCTGGATAGAGAGATGAAACAGGGAGAGATCTGGAAAGAGAGAGGAAACAGGGAGGGATCTGGAAAGAGAGAGGAAACGGGGAGGGATATGGATAGAGAGAGGAAACAGAGGATATCTGGAAAGAGAGAGGAAACAGGGAAATATCTGGAAAGAGAGAGGAAACAGGGAAATATCTGGAAAGAGAGAGGAAACGGGGATATATCTGGAAAGAGAGAGCAAACAGGGAAATATCTGGAAAGAGGGAGGAAACGGGGATATATCTGGAAAGAGAGAGCAAACAGGGAAATATCTGGAAAGAGGGAGGAAACGGGGATATATCTGGAAAGAGAGAGCAAACAGGGAAATATCTGGAAAGAGAGAGGAAACGGGGATATATCTGGAAAGAGAGAGGAAACAGGGAAATATCTGGAAAGAGAGAGGAAACGGGGATATATCTGGAAAGAGAGCAAACAGGGAAATATCTGGAAAGAGAGAGGAAACGGGGATATATCTGGAAAGAGAGAGGAAACAGGGAGATATCTGGAAAGAGAGAGGAAACGGGGAGATATCTGGAAAGAGGGAGGAAACAGGGAGATATCTGGAAAGAGAGAGGAAACAGGGAGGGATCTGGAAAGAGAGAGGAAACAGGGAGATATCTGGAAAGAGAAAGGAGATTGTTGTTCAGAAGAAATGTGGTCCAAACACACACACACACACACACACACACACACACACACACACACACACACACACACACACACACACACACACACACACACACACACACACACACACACACACACACACACACACACACACGGTCACGTAATGGTCCATAGTGATACCTACACACAGACTAAACTCAATGGGGAGGGAGGAGAGCTTCTCTAAGGCCAGAAACAAACAGCTAATCCACACACATCATGTGTCATCGTTGGCTTACACGCCCAACCGTTTCAATTATACAGCACAGAATGTCAGTGAAATCATACACTCTCCTGCATCATTCTCTTCTCACTCTCCCAATCTGAACATATTTCCTTTACTATCAGTTTACTATGACTTCCTTCCTTCCTTTTCTCTCTCTCCCTCTCTCTCTATCCCTCTCCCTCTTCCTCTATCCCTCTTTCTCTATCCCTTTCTCTCTCTCTCTCCCTCTCTTTTTCTCTCCCTCTCTATCCCTCTCTCTCTCGCGCTTTCTCTCTCTCTCCCGCTATGTCTATCCCTCTCGCTCTCTTTCTCTCTCTCCCCCGCTCTCTTTATCTCTCTCTCTCACTCTCTCTCCCTGTCTGCCCCTCTCTCCCTGTCTCTCCCTCTGTCTCTTTCCTTCTCTCTCTCTCTTTCTCTCTCTCCCTCCCTCTCTCTCCCTCACTCACTCTCTCTCCCGCTCTCTCTCCCTGTCTCTCACTGTCTCTCCTTCTCTCTCTCTCACACACACACACACACACCTCCCTTCTCCAGCCTTGTTTACTTCCCCTCTTTCTCCCCTCAGATGAGGTGCAGCCAATCAAGTTATCAGGATCCTGCCTGATAGTCCATTACTCTCAAAGTGGTATTGATGAGAGAAAAGGGGAAGCCGAATAGGACTGGAGGGAATGAGGAAATGAAAGAGAGAAAATAAACGACAGAGGTGAATTTCCCTCAATGAACCTGGCATTTCCACTTCACTGAAATGAAATCTTACATCTAAACCCCAAACTTAAATGAAGGAAGATAGTTTGGTGAAAGAGAGGTGTTTTTTAGTGAACCAAGCTCACATGTTCAAAAAGCTTTGCCTGGCATCTGAAGATTTGTGTTATCTCCCAAGCTAATGCTTAGACTTTAGCTCCGAGGGCTAACACAGACTTATGACATGCAGGAGACCCGGGGTTTGAATCCCAGGCAGTGAAATGGGTTCATAATGATTACAGACATAACCTGGTAACATTCCATTATAATAATGCCACTGTTATTATTATCAACGTGAATGTTTCTTAGATGATCATGCTCCGTGTTTACATTTCTAGCCAACAGCTGATTGGACCAGCCACTCCTGCTGTGTGAAATCTGTTGTGTTATTTCACCTCCCACAAGGAGAGAAGATTTCACCGACTTTAGCAAAAACTTCTGCCAACACTATTAGCATTGCATGATGGGACGTGGTCAGACCCGGGTTTCGGCACCGTCGGCTTGTATCAGTTCTTTAAATAACCTTCACCCGTTTCATTCCCTTTCTTTTTTATTTCCGTGCTGTGGAGAATTTCAGGCCTGGCTTCCCACGGTGAAGACTGATTTGTAAAAACACAATAAAAATGGAAAGAGCGGTGAGGGTCGGGGGGTGCATGGGGGAGGGACATATGAGGCATGGCTTCCCTGTTGTGACAGCCTGCGCCGGAGCATTAGCAGGATGTCCGGGGCGGGACGAAACCCCACGACCACTCAGGGGCTGAAGTCATAGGCTCATGGCTCATACTCACAGACCATTTCCTGTTCCTATTGGCCTGACAGGCTGTATATCAATCACTGTACAGGAAGAAGAAAACCTTTCAACAGGAAGTTATCTTAAAATACTGGTCTCTGTAGATTAGCCACTAGTCAATCTGGGTTTTTTCTGAACATCAGACTTTTTGTCATGGTGATGTTTACCCAGATGTATTTTAATCGGGTTTCTTTTACGAAGAAGCATTTTTTAATAAACTTGAATATATTGTGTCCGAGTTTGTTGAACGTTAGGCAACCATCATTTCAAGCACTGTAAACCGATGACCGAAACTCCTATTTAATTGGTGAATGTAATATTCTGACATGTGCATACATTTTAATCTCAGAAGAAAGCTGAAAGGGCTAACAACTGTCGATAGACAAGTTTAGAATGGAAATGAGTGAGTGAGTGAGTCACAGAGAGGGATAGGCTCCTCTGAGATATGACTACTACTTAGAATAAGGCCTTGTCAGGCCTGGTCAGGCTTCAAAGGGCATAATGTAGTGTTAGAAGGTGCGGTCAAATAGAAACAAATCACATTTTATTGGTCACATACAAATAATTAGCAGATTTTTTGGGGGTGTAGCGAAGTGCTTGTGTTCCTAGCTCCAACAGTGCAGTAGTATAACTATTCACAACAATACACACAAAAAATATATATTGTTAAATGTTCTCTGGGTGAGGGTGTGGTCAATCACATCACTAGTAGATGTATGTGTTGTCACATACTCAGGGAGATCACACCATCTAACTGAGGTGACTGGATCTGTACTGACAGGCTGCCAGATGTGTTTGTTTGTGTGTTTGAATAGTCCTCATAAGTAGCTATCTAAGTTATAGGGAAGAATGTAAGGAACACATTGCAATTGTCTAATAAGCTCTCATTCAGACTTCATGGAGGGGAAAAAATGGTCCCATTTATTTTTCCATGGGGTGCTAAATCCCAATGTAAGGTCTCACTCTCTCTCACACACGCGCGCACGCGCACGCACGCACACACACAATCTGTTGCTGCAGTGGGGTGGAGAGCTGCTCTTGGGCATCTCCAGAATCCCCAATTATCGCAGGATGCAGCAGCAATTTAAGTGGTAATTGTGTGCGTAATGAGAGGGACTGGCTCGCAGCCGGGCGGTGCGTCCGCGCCCCTATCACCGCACCGGCTGAACCAGCCTCCCGGAGCGCCGGCCGCTAATTAAATAAGTGCATGCGCCGCGGCGTTCTCATCTGATTTACACGATGGAGATTAATCCTCGGATAAATATGTTTGACTGATAACGGGATATTTTGCTATTTCAATGGCTGACGCGCAGCTTTCTCTGTTCCATAGTGTGTTTCACACTCTGTCTCTCTGCTGCCAGAGGCAGCACTGTCTTGAAACCTGGTGTGCTTTGCATCACCTCACTATAGAGATGGGGGTGAGAGGGAGTTCATGTCTTAATACGCAACACGTGAACTCACATGGTCAGAAAAGAAAGTGGTAAGAAATGTGCAATGTGAGAGAACACAACCCAATGGGCACACACTGGTTCAATCAACGTTATTTCCACGTCGTTTCAATTAAATGATGTTGAACCAACGTGGAATAGACGTTTAATTGACGTCTGTGCCCATGGGTGTAGGCCACGGAAGCTTCAATAGGAAAATAGCTCTTGAGCCAGGCATTTTTATTCTCCGAATCAGATGAACTAATCTGTCATTTGTGTTTACTGATATTTGATATTTACTGTGAAACGATTATTCGATATTCACGGTAGGTCGTACAACGCAGACGGACTATGTCTACAGGTCAGTAGAGTGAAAACACAATTACCAAAATATAGCTTTAGCCTCCGAATAGGTTCAGCCTATGCAAGTAAAACCAATGGATTATATCAGCGGTTACTATACCGAATCAAATTATACTTTACTGACTTTATTGTCCGAATGGGAATATTTGTTGCAGTATTATTTAGGCCTACACGTTTCAAAATATAATTATTTAAATATATATGGTATATATTTGTATGTCTTAAATGTTGGCCTGCTGTGCACAATCGTTTCTTTCTGATGTAGACTATACAGACCTATAGTAGGCCTAGGTTGATTGTGTGGTGTATAGGAAGTAGAATACATGATCAAATCGACTTGCTGTAGCCTAATTGAGTGCCAATATGTTTTCTATAAATAGCTGGTCACCTGCATCCGCCCACAGAATATGGGTTGTTCAATAATTTTGGACATTTTCAACTTGTCAACACATTTGACTAAAAGCTACTAAAATGGTAACACTATTAAGGCTACAAGTCTCAAAATGCATTATAGATGTATCATATGATGTGTTGTTACATAATGCATTATACCATGTGGGCCTAATTTAAAGTGTCACCAGTGTTTTGCTGATGTGAAACAGCCGGTGAAATTAATTCCTAATCGGCAAAACTCCCGGGCTCCCGAGTGGAGCAGCGGTCTAAGGCACTGCATCTCAGTGCAGGAGGCGTCACTACAGTCCCTGGTTCGAGTCCAGGCTGTTTTACATCCGGTCGTGATTGGGAGTCCCATAGGGCGTCGTCCAGGATTGGTCGGGGAAGGACGTCATTGTAAATACGAATGTGTTCTTAACTGACTTGCCTAGTTCAATAAAGGTAAAACAATAGGCCTAGACCTGTTCCATAACAGACATGGCGTTTCCTCTATCGATATTCGTCTCTCAAATGGGCGTGGAGTATGGCCTATATTCAATTATTTTATTCTCCACTTAAACCGTTTAATCAGCAGCACATTTCTTATTTATCGGAAGGTTACCTGCGTCATTTGGCTATTTCGTATGCAACGTGCACCTGGGATGATTTTCTATGCCTCAGTCGCCGCAGTTGGATTTCGCATTAACAACTGGACACCCGTAACCAAAGCCATGAGATATGTCAATCCAGGATGAGGATAAAATAGAAAGATATAGGCGGTCAGAATTCAAATCCATTTGGGCCTCAAATGTTTGTGTGTGTGTGTGTGTGTGTGTGTGTGTGTGTGGTGTGTGTGTGTGTGTGTGTGTGTGTGTGTGTGTGTGTGTGTGTGTGTGTGTGTGTGTGTGTGTGTGTGTGTGTGTGTGTGTTTGAGAGATAGAGAGAGAGAGCGAGAGCATGAATGGATATAACAAAAAAATCATGTGTTCAGAATAATTTGCTGCTATTTTTTCTCAATTGCCACTATCTTGATTATAAGCAAAAATATACAACTCGACTTTCCTATTATTACATTTAAATAATTTAGCAAACGCTTTTATCCAGAGCGACTTACAGTAAGTGCATTCATCTTAAGGTAGCTGTATGACAACCATAACAGTCATAGTCCATTATTGCTTGCAATACTGAACATGTGGACTGCTGTTAACAGCAGAAGTCCGGAGCTGTAGCCTATTTCAAGACCAAGACATCGATTGTATAGTATAATAAAAAACGATCACGTTTCGCAATAAATAAACACACTGATGCTTTGTGATCCAAATGAAAATAATCACTGCGGTGACAGTCAGGTTTTTAAATTGTATTAAAAGCCGACATCACCGATATAGAGTCCCAAATGAACGAAACAATATACATACATGTGAATTTATTAACCAATAATATGATTACTGTAGGCTACACTGTAAAACTACAACAACATAATAGGGACCATGTAACAAAACGTTTTAAATGTGATTTTAGGTCTGAAACATAAATATAGGCCTATAGGCCTATTGAAATATAACTTTTGAACGAACAATAAAAACGTTAATTTATACCCATATTATTTAATTCAAGTGAACTAAATCTTAAATGTGTGTAATAGGCTAAGTAATAACTTCAGATAAAACATGCAACAAGATCGGCATTATATCGCTCCATGCAATCAAATAAAAACAAATCCCCCAAAAATTACAACAGAAAATGTTAGTGGTAGCCAAAGCAATTGTAAAAATATCGCGTCAGAAATGTATTGGTTATTGGCGTGTAATTGATATATTACATTAAACTCGTTGGGCATAGCACAGCTTGATACAACAAAAAAACGCAATATGCGGGGAAAGGAGAGAAATGGCTTTATTCGAGTAATTATAACCAGATCTCGAACGAAGCAGGCAGTCCACTCTAAAAAAAAGAAAAAAAGACTGTAGGCCTGCCTGTATGTGCATTGGTGCGGTTCAGAGCGGATCATGGTTGATTTAGCTATGTAGAACTGGCTGCATGTAGCCTATCATTCCCCCCTGGATAGCCCATTACGTTTAGCTGTGTGATGAGCGCATATGCTACAGCTATCGCCAGACAAAACAGTGACGTCCGTCCACAGTTTCCTCTTGGTTGAGCTCTCTCTGGGTCAGAAGTGAACGTCTCACACAAATCCTGCTTTCACTACGGTCTCGTGTGTGTTTCTTTCAACAATGTCCAATGAGAAAGTCGGCCTCGATGTCTTGCTACCCAATAAGAACGCCAGTGGCAGTGGGCTGGTCCTGAGCAGCTCGAGAGCGAGATTGAGATAGTTTGGAGACGAGGTCTGGACATGAATTCCACTCCTCTAGCGTCCCTAATTTAGAGAAGTGTATGCAGTGAGGGGTCTGTGCGCCTTTCCACGTGGAATTCCGATAGGAGCTGGGACTGAACTAACTGGCTCGAGTGGTGAACTCGGTTCAGGACAGGTGGAATCCCCTGCGGGCATCGCGAGCGTAGTGAAGGTTATGAGATATTTTCATTCTCTGAGGTAAGTCGAAAACATCGTAGAAATGCAGGCTATATATTTCCATATGCTATAGGCTTGGTCATTATAGTAGTATTCTCATTCGTTTGTTTATGGTTTATTATTATATATTATTTGTTTTCGTTTATTGTTATTATTAGTCTATTATTATTATGATTATTATTATTTGTTGTTGTTATTATTATTAAAATATACACTGTAAAAAGTAGGCTAATTAGTTCCGTTAAAAAAAAGGTTTTGCGGGAACCCGTTGCCTAGAGCCATTCGAGTAACCCAACTCAAAGTATGTCAGTGCTTAAAGTAATAAAGTGACATCAGCACCCATATGGTTGTCTTTTAAACTGTAAATACTGTTTTGTGTTTTATGATCTTTTTGACACTAAATTGAATTATGTATTCTGAACTATAACAATTGAAGTTACTTGAACATGAATATTTGTTGTAGTGAACAGAAAAATGTAGGGTCCCTTTTACTTCAGTTATTAACCTTCCTTCCAGTTTTTTGTTCTAGTGTAAGTAGTAAGTAGTTCTGATTAGTCATTTTCAGTGGTCGTGTCTTAAGGTTCAACATTGTTTTATGTATTTGACGATTTGTCATTTTAACCCACCTTAAGCAGACATTGTTGAGCACGGTGCTCACTCCTCTATAACTGGAGGTAGAACTGTAAACATAACAGAATGATGCATTAGCCTCTGTCATTATGAGTGGTGCACAACCTGACCTTGTTGATGGTGGGAAAGGCTCGTCTCATTATTGAACATCAATTTTCCTGACTGTTTTGATATCCATTCATCATGATCAATTACACTTCATAGCACAACAAACTGCTTAATACTCTTTTAGAAACATACTTTTCTTTGTTCAAACATGCATACAACATTGTGTAAAAGTATCATGAAGTCTAAAAACGTTGAATTACCCACAATCCTCTAAAAACAGAGCCACATGGCACTATTACCTATGCATAACTTAATCCTTCGATATCAGCACAACACATAGAAATCAAGTGTCTGACTACTACTTTATTATGTTAAGTAAAGACGTAAAACACTATAGAATCATGTAAGAACAACTTATTTAATACATGTTAGATATACTTTAAAATATGAAGTCATCTAACTTGTAAAAACTCAATATTTTTAGATTAGCAGAACACAAATAAATAAAGTTATATTTACTCAATAATCACCTTTTTGTTAACAGTACTCAACACCTTATTAAGTGATACGATATCTTATTGCCCTCTGAGTTAGTACCACTTTTATGATTTGAGTTCTACTGATCATTGGAGATGTTTGAGTAGCCACTACTCAATTTATGTAATGAGTTAGTCAGTTACTTTTTACAGTGTATGAGCAAACAACCACATTAAAGCCATAATAAAGCCACGTTGTCACATGCATAACGCATAATTAAATCCATATATTCATTTGACTATGATAGCCTAAACGTTTTTGCTTGAAACTTAAGGTATGCGTTTTGGGATGAAAATGCATTTTTACTTGTCGATTAACAAGATATTGGTAGGCCTACAATGATATTATGGCGTGTGTTTTGCCCTTTGTTTTTCAGGGCATGGAGGAATGCCAGTCTTGGCAGTTTACACCGTGGACAGGCCTCTTCCCATTCTAAGTGAGAATTAATGGCGTGTGCGTTCAAGAAATTCTCCATTTACACAAGACTAACACGGGATATCAAATTATCCATTCGGCGCTTGGTTCGGTGAAGGAATTCGGGAATTTTCTGAAGGTCATTGGATTCAGTTTGTAACTGAGAAGTGTCGCATGTTTTAGTTGAAAAATAAAAGCCAAAACCATGACAAATAAACAAAACGGAAATCTGTAATCGTTTTTTGATGGACCGATATGTGAGTAAAGGAATGATATAGCCTAACATTTAACAAAAGGAGGGAGAGAGAGAGAACACACAATGAAGGAGAAATCCAAAACTGCCGCAAGGACTAGACGAGAAAAGGAGAACAGCGAATTTTATGAACTGGCCAAAATGTTGCCTTTACCCTCGGCTATTACGTCACAGCTGGACAAAGCGTCTATAATACGACTGACAACAAGTTATCTGAAGATGCGAATTGTCTTTCCTCAGGGTATGTATATTTTCAGATTCAACAATTCACACTTCTTTTATATGCAATTTGCCATTCATAGGCTAGGCTATAGGCCTATATGTATTTGTATTTATCCTTATAGCCTATCTCTTATCTGGATTCTTTGTTTTGTTTTTATTTATTCACCTGAATTTGCATACTGATTACGGTATTATAATTGTATAGCCTAATTTGTTTATTATGCATAGGCATATGCACATCAACATAGCGTTATAGCCTATTACAGCTGATAATAACGTACTGTAATAATAATAGATAAATCTATTTAGATGACACCTGGTAGCTGCTTCCTTAATTGACTGGTGCAGTCATTGCTGATGTTGTTATCTTATTAGCCTATCCCATGTCTTTTGAGCTATAGTTATTGCTACAATACCGCTACAGAATAGGCTAGTGTGTAATTTCATACTTGCGTGCGTGTGCGGTGTGCGTACCGTGTGCGGGCGCGTGCGAATGATAATCGTGCATCCCTGTCTCGGCGCGCACACGTTTACGCCATTTTCGGGGTCAGAGAATCGAAAGGAGTAGGTAAGGAAGGCGATTAGCCACAATCTTCCCCCGGTTTCAACAGGCTGCTTTGCTGCGTGACAGAGAACAAGCCGCACCAATTACATAAAACGCCCACTGGCCGACCTCAGGCGAGAAACAGAGCCCTGTGATTGAGCGGGAGTAATTGATCCACTCAAGCCGCTTTTGATTTTTCCGGATAAAGAATGGAATATATGAACTCCGGAAAATTGTTGAAGATATAGGGTGTGGTAAAGAATAGCATATAGGCTACACATGTGGATCTATTGGCTATTTAGGCCTGCACTGCAGGTTTTATCTTTACCATAAAGTTTCTCACTTTTGGGTTTAGGTAAACTCATGACAAATTCAATGAATTACGATTTTTCAATAAGCAGGCCTATAGTTTAGGCCTATTGCGTCAGCCATATCATGATGTGACAGCTGTTATGACAGTGTTATGACAGGTCACCTAAACTGAACGGACACTTCACGTAGACAATCACAGGTGCACGTTGCAAGAAACCACAAGGTAGGCTACTTAGACGTGATGATAAACAGTAGCAGATATGACTGATTACTTTTTTTTTTTAAACTATGCCAGCAGTTTAAGACTAATTCAGGATTGGTGGGTCCCCTGTGGGATGGTTGAGCTAACTTGCGCTAATGCGATTAGCATGAGGTTGTAAGTAACAAGAACATTTCCCAGGACATAGACATATCTGATATAGGCAGAAAGCGTAACTTCTTGTTAATCTAACTGCACTGTCCAATTTACAGTAGCTATTACAGTGAAATAATGCCATGCTATTGTTTGAGGAGAGTGCACAGTTTTGAACTTGAAACGTTATTAACCAACAAATTAGGCACATTTGGGCAGACTTGATACAACCTTTTTAACAGAAATGCAATGGTTAATTGGATCAGTCTAAAACTTTGCACATACCCTGCTGCCATCTAGTGTCCAAAATCTAAATTGCAACTAGGCTGGAATAATACATTATGACCTTTCTCTTGCATTTCAAAGATGATGGTGCAGCAACAACAAAAAATCAACAAAACGTTTGGTTTTTTCATTGTATTATCTTTTACCAGATCTAATGTGTTATATTCTCCTACATTCCTTTCACATTTCCACAAACTTCAAAGTGTTTCCTTTCAAATGGTACCTAGAATATGCATATCCTTGCTTCAGGGACTGAGCTACAGGCAGTTAGATTTGGGTATGTCATTCTAGAGGTTTTAACTTGTGAATAGCACTTTTTATAATGCTAGTACATTTGATGACATATAGCCTTGGCTACTGATACAAAACCCAACGCCCTAATTTGGAATGCTTTCTCTGGGCTATTGGAAACAATATGAAAGTTTGTGTTTGCATTAACCTATCAGCCATTGTGTTTTATAAATCACTGATGCTTGCTCATTAGAATAATCATTAATAGGTTTTATTTTGATTGTGCCCAAGTAGGCCTAATTGTGCACATCATAATCAATTATTGTTCATATTGTCTATACCAGACACATGCCATTGAAATGGCCAGATTTAGCCTATAGCCTATTTGATCATCATTTGTTACTATATTTGACCACCATTACTAAAATATTTTTTTTCTGCAGTTTGATCGAAGTGATCAATTTCTTGTAGCAAACGTAAGCCTATACGCAATGTAGATAAAACAGCAGCAAGAAAATGTATTTCGCACTAGGATTTACATCAATAAATACGCATTTTAAAAAGTCCTGTATTGAAATGGAAATGTTTTGCTATTGACACTAGGCGTCCGTTATTTATTTATTTATTTATTATTTCACCTTTATTTAACCAGGTAGGCCAGTTGAGAACAAGTTCTCATTTACAACTGCGAATTATGAAGTGAAAAAAATACAATATGCCTAAATAAAAAAGTCATTAGTCTAAACATTAGTCTAAAACAAAATAAAGGAAAAAAAAACGTTGTCGGCTCGAACTAATAGCCAACGGTCAACAAAGGCAATGGCCTATTTGTGTATGCCGCCTTGCAGCCACTGTTGGGCTAATGTGTTAACAATTTGTAATGGGTAGGCTATTGTAATTGGAAAAACCGTCCAAGTACAGTTTGTCTGAAACCTCGTAAGCATCTGAAAAATACCCTAGAGCAGAGACGAGAGATGTTAAGTTTAGCTGTCACATCGCCTATACGCTATTTGTTTGGGGCACTTGA
Source organism: Salmo salar (assembly GCF_965601325.2). Taxonomy (NCBI): domain Eukaryota; kingdom Metazoa; phylum Chordata; class Actinopteri; order Salmoniformes; family Salmonidae; genus Salmo; species Salmo salar. Next base: position 32,059,436 of record NC_138305.1, read on the forward strand.
CGTCAGTTAGACAGTACTTCAAACGCCGGGTGAATCTATTCTTTGCCTATTATATTATAAGACACGTAGACCTGATGATTCACATTGAATCCGGCTTCGCTTCTTGAATACATCAGACAAATTAGTTTAAGCTGCACTCATTGTGACCCCTGTGGTAGGTGAGTTGAAGTGTGAGCAAAGCACAGCTCGAGCCATGATTGCAGCGGATAGTTGAACATGGCGCGCGTCTCTCAGAAAAGACAGCCAGACAGGCCTACTCAACAGCATGTAATATCTTATATAATCATATATAGATTTATGTGTTAACATAAGCATACAATATTAATATTACATGTAAATGTTTTAACAGTTTCAAAAGTTGATAACATGGAATGAATCACAATCGATTTACCATTGATGCAGGTGTTTGCCGTCATTGTGCATTTTCGAATATCTGTCCACGCAGCATGTCTACTTTCGATTGGTCAAGTATGGAAGTGAAATTAACAATAAATGACCAGTCTAAAACGAGAAGTTCTTGCAAAAATATTGTAATTGCGAAAATATCAAATACGTATTGTTTAATATATAAATGAAATACATATAACAGGTTATACTCTTCTTGTCCATTAGGCTACTATGAATGTCTGCGTCAAGCTCAATGTAAACCAACGCTGCATGCTGTTGGCAGAGGATGAGGTTGTTTGCATGCTTTCAGAATGTAAAATCATTTCTCCACAGCAGCTGGGCTCATTTGACTACTAAACAAATAAGGAGATGAACCGTTCAAGAAGCAATTTCAAATGTTGACCAAATATTTTGTGTATTTTTTTTGTTGAGCTGTGTGAACGCAAATTAATCGTTTGGACAATATTGAAATGTGAAATGGTGATGGATTATTCGAGTTTTTACTCAGACCCTGATTGATTTTGTAGGCTATGATTAGCATTTTTTTCTATAGCCAAGAAGAGCCGCTTCGAGCTATGTTGGTTCCCTCGAGGTTGTCATGTTCAATGGATTTGCAGTTTTAATATTTGGCTATTTGCGTAATTTCAATCGATTTTTGCCGCATTTTCTTCATCGTACTTTTACACAAATAGCTATGTATTATTAATAATATGATTAATATATCAAGCATACTGCCACAATACATGTCATAATAAAGATGCATTGTCACATGCGTTACGTGTATTATTGCACGACTATGGTTTACCTAGAGAAAATTAGCCTAGCTGATAGGCTTTCTGGCGGCAGGTAGCCATAGTGGTTAAGAGTGTTGGGCCAGTAACAGTAAAGGTCGCTGGTTTGAATCTCTGAGCGGACTAGGTGAAACATGTGCCGTTGAGCAAGGCACTTAACCCAAATTTCTCCTGTAAATCGCTCTGGATAAGAGCTAAATGACTCAAATGTAAATGTTGGCGTTGTGCTTTGTTTCAGGTTTGGGTGAGGCTTGGGGTCACACGAGTCGAACGAGATCTTTGGATAATGTAGGACGTGAGCTGGGATCCCACCTTCTCCAGGTAATTTGGAAAGTTTAGCCTATTTATTTATTGTCAAAATCACTGCAAAATATAATGATTTAAATAGCCTACTGATAATGAAAAAAATACTTCTTAACATTTACATTTACATTTAAGTCATTTAGCAGACGCTCTTATCCAGAGCGACTTACAAATTGGTGCATTCACCTTATGAAGATGTAGACATGTTACATTTGAGTTGATTTGATAGGTGGGACCCCACATACTGCAGGTCATTTAGAAAGCTAAGGCTACTAATATCATTTTATAAAATCATAGACAATTATGTACAATATTACATATTATACTAAAAATGAAAATAATAATTCTTAAGCTTTATAGGCCTGCCTAGCCATCTTATGTTACATTTCATATTTGAAATAAAATGCGGTGAGTGCTTTTGAATTAATATTACAGTTGATCTGTGCATTAATTAATTCCTTTTTTCTACAGACACTGGATGGCTTCATCTTTGTTGTGGCGCCGGATGGAAAGATCATGTACATCTCCGAGACTGCATCAGTCCATTTGGGACTCTCTCAGGTCTGCACCTGCTCCTATTCATCATAACTTATTTAGTGTTTTTGTTTTTTCAAGTTTTAGGGAGTGAAGTCTTTTAGGCTAGTATTTTTGCCTAAACCATTTGCGCTAAGAGCGCGTGATATGTTAAAAACGTTATTCGTGTTAGATATTATGGAATCATGTTTGAATTGTTTGAGTGATTAATAACATTAAATTACCGAGGTAATTCTTAACAGGTAGAGCTGACCGGGAACAGTATTTACGAATATGTCCACCCCGCCGACCACGACGAAATGACTGCGGTCCTGACACCACATCAGCCGTACCACTCGCATTTCGTTCAAGGTAGGCTAGGCCTATATGAACACAGTAGGCCCAATTCGGAAAGAATGAAACCACATATCGAATTCATTTTTGTACGTTGGATAAATAGACTACTATATTTTCTGCCCTCTCTCACAGAATACGAGATGGAGCGCTCTTTCTTCTTGAGGATGAAATGCGTGCTGGCGAAGAGAAACGCTGGCCTCACCAGCGGTGGATATAAGGTAGACAATTAATATATGGAAGTAGGCCTATATATTGTTGTCTGAAAAATAATATCGATGTTGCATAAAAATGCGTTTGATTTAATAGACAATTGACGTCAAATTGATTTGCGCGTTATTACGCGTAACGCTAAGCCTACGGATAGGTTGTGGAAATGTTGAAATATTTACAGTATTAAAAGCTTCGGACACACCTAGAGTGAAATTGCATTTTGGTACACCAGAACTATGTTCATCCCCAATGAAACGCTGCGTTTGCCTTGCAGCATTGCGTTGCAGAGGCAGTTGCAGTGCGTTGGGTATGGTGCATGCGTTGGATTTATCGAACGTATGCGTCAAACTGTATACGTAGACGGCTTGACAGATATGGTAGCAGAACGCGAATGTTGAACTTTTGATCCATTTCGCGCAAAAACACTGTCGGTGTGTTCGAAGCGAAAGCATAAGCGCATGCAATTAAAAAGACAGCGGACCTTTTTTTCAACAACAATGTTATGAGTAGCAAGGGTTGTCTAATTTCCCTGTCAACCACACCAGGTAATTCACTGCAGCGGTTACCTGAAGATCCGTCAGTACAGCCTGGACATGTCGCCTTTCGAAGGCTGCTACCAGAACGTGGGCCTTGTGGCGGTGGGACACTCTTTGCCTCCCAGCGCTGTGACGGAGATTAAGCTGCACAGCAACATGTTCATGTTCAGAGCCAGCCTCGACATGAAACTAATCTTCCTTGACTCGAGGTAGGTCTACAGCAAAACATACACACAAAACAGGGGATTAAGCCTATGATAGATATGGAGGAGAATCATTTAATAACAGGCGTACAGCAGGTGTTTTGATGAGCCAGCCATTGCATAAAAGGGCTCAAGTTTCTTTAAAAAAAAAAAAAAATTCTTATCCGCTAGTTCTCTGACAGTTGTTAAATTCGTATTAAGTCCACAACTTATTGGTATAAAAACAGTATCAAATTCACTAACATGAAATGCCACAATATATTACATTATGATTTGTTTTACAATGTCTTATTGAATCTAAAAACTGAAATGTTGTATTGTCTTAAAATGGAGTGCTGGACCACAAGCAACTGTGGTCCAATTTAGAGAATGTTTTGTTCCTTAGCATGAAAACAAGTTTGGATCAAATAGAACTCTAAGCATATATTGATACAGGGAGGGAGAACAGTGTATATATTGATACATGGAGGGAGAACAGTGTATATATTGATACAGGGAGGGAGAACAGTGTATATATTGATACAGGGAGGGAGAACAGTGTATATATTGATGTGTGGAGGGAGAACAGTGTATATATTGATGTGTGGATGGAGAACAGTGTATATATTGATACAGGGAGGGAGAACAGTGTATATATTGATGTGTGGATGGAGAACAGTGTATATATTGATACAGGGAGGGAGAACAGTGTATATATTGATGTGTGGAGGGAAAACAGTGTATATATTGATGTGTGGAGGGAGAACAGTGTATATATTGATGTGTGGATGGAGAACAGTGTATATATTGATGTGTGGATGGAGAACAGTGTATATATTGATGTGTGGATGGAGAACAGTGTATATATTGATACGTGGATGGAGAACAGTGTATATATTGATGTGTGGATGGAGAACAGTGTATATATTGATGTGTGGATGGAGAACAGTGTATATATTGATGTGTGGATGGAGAACAGTGTATATATTGATACAGGGAGGGACAACAGTGTATATATTGATGTGTGGATGGAGAACAGTGTATATATTGATGTGTGGAGGGAGAACAGTGTATATATTGATGTGTGGATGGAGAACAGTGTATATATTGATGTGTGGAGGGAGAACAGTGTATATATTGATGTGTGGATGGAGAACAGTGTATATATTGATACAGGGAGGGAGAACAGTGTATATATTGATGTGTGGATGGAGAACAGTGTATATATTGATACAGGGAGGGAGAACAGTGTATATATTGATGTGTGGAGGGAAAACAGTGTATATATTGATGTGTGGAGGGAGAACAGTGTATATATTGATGTGTGGATGGAGAACAGTGTATATATTGATGTGTGGATGGAGAACAGTGTATATATTGATGTGTGGATGGAGAACAGTGTATATATTGATACGTGGATGGAGAACAGTGTATATATTGATGTGTGGATGGAGAACAGTGTATATATTGATGTGTGGATGGAGAACAGTGTATATATTGATGTGTGGATGGAGAACAGTGTATATATTGATACAGGGAGGGACAACAGTGTATATATTGATGTGTGGATGGAGAACAGTGTATATATTGATGTGTGGAGGGAGAACAGTGTATATATTGATGTGTGGATGGAGAACAGTGTATATATTGATGTGTGGAGGGAGAACAGTGTATATATTGATACAGGGAGGGAGAACAGTGTATATATTGATGTGTGGATGGAGAACAGTGTATATATTGATGTGTGGATGGAGAACAGTGTATATATTGATGTGTGGATGGAGAACAGTGTATATATTGATGTGTGGATGGAGAACAGTGTATATATTGATGTGTGGAGGGAGAACAGTGTATATATTGATGTGTGGATGGAGAACAGTGTATATATTGATGTGTGGATGGAGAACAGTGTATATATTGATGTGTGGATGGAGAACAGTGTATATATTGATACATGGAGGGAGAACAGTGTATATATTGATACAGGGAGGGAGAACAGTGTATATATTGATGTGTGGATGGAGAACAGTGTATATATTGATACAGGGAGGGAGAACAGTGTATATATTGATGTGTGGAGGGAGAACAGTGTATATATTGATGTGTGGATGGAGAACAGTGTATATATTGATGTGTGGATGGAAAACAGTGTATATATTGATACAGGGAGGGAGAACAGTGTATATATTGATGTGTGGATGGAGAACAGTGTATATATTGATACAGGGAGGGAGAACAGTGTATATATTGATGTGTGGATGGAGAACAGTGTATATATTGATACAGGGAGGGAGAACAGTGTATATATTGATGTGTGGAGCGAGAACAGTGTATATATTGATGTGTGGATGGAGAACAGTGTATATATTGATGTGTGGATGGAGAACAGTGTATATATTAATGTGTGGATGGAGAACAGTGTATATATTGATACAGGGAGGGAGAACAGTGTATATATTGATGTGTGGATGGAGAACAGTGTATATATTGATAAATGGAGGGAGAACAGTGTATATATTGATGTGTGGATGGAGAACAGTGTATATATTGATACATGGAGGGAGAACAGTGTATATATTGATACAGGGAGGGAGAACAGTGTATATATTGATGTGTGGAGGGAGAACAGTGTATACATTGATGTGTGGATGGAGAACAGTGTATATATTGATGTGTGGAGGGAGAACAGTGTATATATTGATGTGTGGAGGGAGAACAGTGTATATATTGATGTGTGGATGGAGAAGAGTGTATATATTGATGTGTGGATGGAGAACAGTGTATATATTGATGTGTGGATGGAGAACAGTGTATATATTGATACAGGGAGGGAGAACAGTGTATATATTGATGTGTGGATGGAGAACAGTGTATATATTGATACAGGGAGGGAGAACAGTGTATATATTGATGTGTGGATGGAGAACAGTGTATATATTGATGTGTGGATGGAGAACAGTGTATATATTGATGTGTGGATGGAAAACAGTGTATATATTGATGTGTGGAGGGAGAACAGTTTATATATTGATGTGTGGATGGAGAACAGTGTATATATTGATACAGGGAGGGAGAACAGTGTATATATTGATACAGGGAGGGAGAACAGTGTATATATTGATACAGGGAGGGAGAACAGTGTATATATTGATGTGTGGATGGAGAACAGTGTATATATTGATACAGGGAGGGAGAACAGTGTATATATTGATGTGTGGATGGAGAACAGTGTATATATTGATACAGGGAGGGACAACAGTGTATATATTGATGTGTGGATGGAGAACAGTGTATATATTGATACAGGGAGGGACAACAGTGTATATATTGATGTGTGGATGGAGAACAGTGTATACATTGATGTGTGGAGGGAGAACAGTCTATATATTGATGTGTGGATGGAGAACAGTGTATATATTGATATATGGAGGGAGAACAGTGTATATATTGATGTGTGGATGGAGAACAGTGTATATATTCATACAGGGAGGGACAACAGTGTATATATTGATGTGTTGATGGAGAACAGTGCATATATTGATGTGTGGAGGGAGAACAGTGTATATATTGATGTGTGGATGGAGAACAGTGTATATATTGATATATGGAGGGAGAACAGTGTATATATTGATGTGTGGATGGAGAACAGTGTATATATTGATGTGTGGATGGAGAACAGTGTATATATTGATGTGTGGATGGAGAACAGTGTATATATTGATGTGTGGATGGAGAACAGTGTATATATTGATATATGGAGGGAGAACAGTGTATATATTGATGTGTGGATGGAGAACAGTGTATATATTGATACAGGGAGGGAGAACAGTGTATATATTGATACAGGGAGGGAGAACAGTGTATATATTGATGTGTGGATGGAGAACAGTGTATATATTGATACAGGGAGGGAGAACAGTGTATATATTGATACAGGGAGGGAGAACAGTGTATATATTGATGTGTGGAGGGAGAACAGTTTATATATTGATGTATGGAGGGAGAACAGTGTATATATTGATGTGTGGATGGAGAACAGTGTATATATTGATGTGTGGATGGAGAACAGTGTATATATTGATGTGTGGAGGGAGAACAGTGAGGCCTTTCATACATGACAGTCTCAGGAAAAATAAAGCAATGTTATTGCAGTGACTTCTGCCATGACTAAAAGAGAGAGAGACATTTTTTGTGTTGATGAGTCACTTTGTCCTCCCTCCCTCCCTAGGGTGGCAGAGCTGACAGGTTACGAGCCACAGGACCTCATTGAGAAGACCCTATACCACCACGTCCATAGCTGTGACACCTTCCACCTACGCTGTGCCCACCACTTGTGTAAGTTCGTTACAGTAGGTTTAGCCCTGCCTCGTCATACTCTACCTTTTACTTTACTGTACTTTAGGCTACTTTACTGTACTCTAGGCTGCTTTACTGTACTTTAGTAGTCAAATACATTTCTGAAATACATGAATTTTATCACAAAGATTTCAATGAGTGAACAAAGGATAAAACTACAAAATACACAAGATAGTAAATGTGATAAAACGCAGAATGTCTTGGCACTAGACATTGACCTCTACACACACACCAGAACAATCGTTGGTAACCAAGTGTCTCAGATTAGAATAACCGATGTCTGCTGTAAATGTTCAGATGTTTCTTCATGTTGAATCGGCTAAAACAGCCACTGCTCGTTGGCACACAGCATGTGGTCCTTATAACCCACCGCCACAACAGTAATCAATGGAACACCCCTACCGCACTCCTCCTATATTGTTATTGTGTGTGCTACTTTAGAATGACCCATTATAGGTCAAAACAATCTAAACTAAGATGTCTCCTCTCCTCTCCTCTCCTCTCCTCTCCTCTCCTCTCCTCTCCTCTCCTCTCCTCTCCTCTTCTCTTCTCTTCTCTTCTCTTCTCTTCTCTTCTCTTCTCTTCTCTTCTCTTCTCTTCTCTTCTCTTCTCTTCTCCTCTCCTCTGATCCTCACAGTGCTGGTGAAGGGCCAGGTGACCACTAAGTATTACCGTTTCCTAGCCAAACAGGGGGGCTGGGTGTGGGTGCAGAGCTACGCCACTATCGTCCACAACAGCCGCTCCTCCAGACCCCACTGCATCGTCAGCGTCAACTACGTCTTGACGTGAGACTCATTCAATTCAATTCAATTCAATTCTCTTTCTGAACTGCATCATAATCTGAACCTGGGGAAAAGCGACATTGAGATTCTGAACTTAATGAAAGGTACTATATAAAGTAAATCTATTACTATTATTATTATGAGGATGATGATTCATTATTATTATTATTATTATTATTATTTTTAATTTAATTCAATTCAATTCAATTTGACTATAACTATTATGATGATGATAATAACGATGATGATGATCATCATGATGATGATTATTATTAGTAATTCAATTCAATTCAATTCAATTTGACTTTATTAATCGCCTAGAGGCAATTAAGATGGCATTGTCAGAGCAGAAGCAACAAACAATTACATACATAAACATAAAAAAACTCTACATACAAAACATGACCTTCTCGTGGACCAAGGTAATAGTGAAATACCAACAAACTTAGTTCATGACCCCAGCTACACTGATAGTGGGTTGGGCTGTGTGTACCTCTCACATTCACAGTTCATGACCCCAGCTACACTGATAGTGGGTTGGGCTGTGTGTACCTCTCACATTCACAGTTCATGACCCCAGCTACACTGATAGTGGGTAGGGCTGTGTGTACCTCTCACATTCACAGTTCATGACCCCAGCTACACTGATAGTGGGTAGGGCTGTGTGTACCTCTCACATTCACAGTTCATGACCCCAGCTACACTGATAGTGGGTAGGGCTGTGTGTACCTCTCACATTCACAGTTCATGACCCCAGCTACACTGATAGTGGGTAGGGCTGTGTGTACCTCTCACATTCACAGTTCATGACCCCAGCTACACTGATAGTGGGTAGGGCTGTGTGTACCTCTCACATTCACAGTTCATGACCCCAGCTACACTGATAGTGGGTTGGGCTGTGTGTACCTCTCACATTCACAGTTCATGACCCCAGCTACACTGATAGTGGGTAGGGCTGTGTGTACCTCTCACATTCACAGTTCATGACCCCAGCTACACTGATAGTGGGTAGGGCTGTGTGTACCTCTCACATTCACAGTTCATGACCCCAGCTACACTGATAGTGGGTTGGGCTGTGTGTACCTCTCACATTCACAGTTCATGACCCCAGCTACACTGATAGTGGGTAGGGCTGTGTGTACCTCTCACATTCACAGTTCATGACCCCAGCTACACTGATAGTGGGTAGGGCTGTGTGTACCTCTCACATTCACAGTTCATGACCCCAGCTACACTGATAGTGGGTAGGGCTTGTGTACCTCTCACATTCACAGTTCGTTCCCTTTATGGCCTATCTGCACTCCTACACCTTACTTTACACAGATATTGAACATTTGTATTTTTTTCAGGTAGATGTGTGTCAAGAGAGCCCAGATGCGATAAGACCTTTTGAGAACAGTAAGATAAACATTGGGGGTAAAAACCTACTTTCAGAATTGACCTGGTGTCTGAGGAAAGAAAATCTATACCACAGTGAACTGGAAATCAATAGCCATCTCATAGCTGCTGCCCATGTTGGATGTTCCTTGTTAGGTTTGGTTGATCCAGACATAGCTCGTTAATGTGTGTGTGTGTGTGTGTGTGTGCCTGTGTGTGTGTGTGTGTGCCTGTGTGTGTGTGTGTGTGCCTGTGTGTGTGTGCCTGTGTGCGTACGTGTTTAGGCCGTCTGCCGGTCCACTCTTGTGTATTTACTATTGTGTATTGACCTCAACCTCCAACACACTCACAAACACGACTCAATATGGAATCAGGCTTCTCTAGTGTGTTCATGCTACATGTATAGCTTATAATCAGAAGTAAACATGTTTTGAATGAATTCCACTCTGTGAGATACAGTACATCCCCGGTAAATACACACCAAGTACTGTTCAAATACTGCTGAATTTGACAATACATACTAAAGAGCAGCTAAGCCATCCCGTCACCATAACCTAAGCATTTTAATCCATTAGCTTCCATCATGTCATTAATAAATCATGATTCGGAGGTGGAGAGCCGCTGGCATATTTCAGATGGGAGTTAGTCTGACTTTGACCGACAGGTGGAAATCAGCTAACACAGCTGAGTTTGCACTAAAGCCTATAGCAGCGCTGGTGGCTCGAGCTCAAGTCACAGAGAGGACACATATAATGCAGAACAAGTCACCACTACTGTACCTGCAAGAGCCAATAACCATGTCTGTGTTTCAATTGTCACCCTCTTCTCTCTCTCTATATATATATAGTGAACTACTTTTGAGTAGGGTGCATAGGTCTCTGGTCAAAAGTAGTGCACTATATAGGGAATAGAGAGCATAGGGCTCTGGTCAAAAGTAGTGCACTATAGAGGGAATAGAGCGCATAGGGCTCTGGTCAAAAGTAGTGCACTATATAGGGAATAGAGTGTCATTTGAGACGCACACTATGTCGCACAAAACACTGACTATCCAAATATTTCCTTTCAATCGTATGGTGTCACACACATAAAGAGCGGGTCATATTTAGAAACATGTTATAGTGACTGGTTGACTGAGGTCAGAGACAGGGCACAGGGGCTGATGTGGTAAGTTAAGAACAGGCCGGTGTTTACAGAGCGTCTGACACAGCAACCGTTTCATGGTATTGACGTCTGATAGAGTTCAGGTAAAGGACAGTGGGTTAGAATGATGAAGGTGGCGTATATATTATCTTATATGTACATAATGAATAGTCAATGTTGGGAGAAATGTATTCAATCTAGGGGGCCGTGTGTGTGTGTGTGTGTGGTGTGCATGTGGTGTGCGTGCGGTGTGCGTGCGGTGTGTGTGTGGTGTGTGTGTGTGCGGTGTGTGTATAGTGTGTGTGTGCGGTGTGTGTGTGTGTGTGTGTGTGGTGTGCATGCGGTGTGTGTATGGTATGTGTGCGGTGTGTGTATGGGTACACTTTGACTTCAAGAGAATGTAAACTGAGACAAAGGAGTAGATTAACGATAAGCATGGTGTTGACGTTATGGGAATGGTTGTAATTCGTGTGTGTGTGTGTGTGTGTGTGTGTGTGTGTGTGTGTGTGTGTGTGTGTGTGTGTGTGTGTGTGTGTGTGTGTGTGTGTGTGTGTGTGTGTGTGTGTGTGTGTGTGTGTGTGTGTGTGTGTGTGTGTGTGTGTGTGTGTGTGTGTGTGTTCTACCAATGTTTGTGCCATAGCATTGAATCATTAACTTTGCTTAAAGGTGTCTGTTGTGTTTCTCATAGTGAAAAACAGGAGGGCTAATCTCTCAACCTAGTTTATTTTACATCATATTTTCATTTCTAACAGTCATCACATTTATGCATTAATCAATACTCAAAAGAAAGTGTTAGTGAATTATGTCTCACTCACTATCAAAAGTAAATATTGTCAGACTTTGGTGTTTCCATTGGAGTAATTACTTGTAGTTCGTCATATTATATATTGCCATAACTTCTGTGAAATAAGATGTTTTAAATGTGCTCACTACATGTCAAGTCATACCTCTCAGTGAAAGCCTGATGAAGGTCTATTGACCGAAACATTGGTTGAAAAATCCATTCAATAGTTTGTGGAGCATTCAGGATTACTAGTGTGCTGGAGTTTCTTCTTTCTTCAAATGTGCTCACTACAGAATGGTGCTCTTCTGTGTGTCTGTATGTGTAGAGATACTGAATATAAGGGAATACAGCTGTCCTTGGACCAGATGACCCCTAGCAAGCCAATGTTCTCCTACACCAGCCCTCCGAGCACTACAGACGAGAGGAAGGGCACCAAGCCCTGTGTAACACACACCAAGGCCAAAATCAGAGTGTCCCCCTATCCACAGCAGGTAAGACACTTGGTACCTCTGTGGTGTACTTGTTCCCTAGCATAGTAATAAGAAGAGCATCTGTTTCTTTCTGCTGTAGACCCAAACTCCCATGTTCTCTTAGTCACACAGCCTTGTTGTGTTGTCTTGTAATCAATATAATGTTGTCTTTAAGCCAAACGTCACAGAATATTGAGATGTTGTAAAACCATCTTTTCTAATTTGATATATAGTTTAAACCTCAAATATTTTATCTTTTCCTACAGTTTTCAGCTTTTCACCCAGAGCGTTCCGAGTCCGACCAGGACAGCCAATGGGGAGGTAGCCCGCTGACAGATTCCGCCTCGCCTCAGCTGCTTGACCAAGGGGAGGGAGCGGAGGGCGGAGCCTGCGCCTACAGACTCTACCCCGACTCCGGCTCCCTGTGCTACGGCCTGGCCCTCTCCGAGGAGGACCTAACGCACACCCACACCCCGGCCCACCCTCACATCCCCGCCTGCGACCGTGGTGCCCGCTGCCAAGCTGGTCGCTACTTCCTGGGCGCTGCTCCCCAGTCTGGACGGGAGGCCTGGTGGGATGCCACGCGCTCTGTCCTCTCCCTGCCCAAGTCGTCTCTGGAGAACGGCGAGGGCTACGACCTCACTTCCTATCACAGCCTGGTCCAAGGTAAGGCGCTAGGGTGACGGCCGCCACCATCTGGAAATATGGGTTGTGTCCCAAATTATACCCTATTCTCTATGTGGTGAACTTTGGGCCCCATAGGGCCCCGGTCAAAAGTAGTGCACTATATAGGGAATAGAGTACCATTTGGGACGCTACCATACAAATCCAACTTTTCCCTGGTAGCTTGTTTACCAAATGGACTGTGGACATTATGGTCCATGCAAAGTTGTTTCTTGCCAGTATGCCGATTGTTACCATCTGTTGTGCAATAATTGCCCACTGTTGAATCCAAGTTATTTCACATTTCATGTACTCAAACTGAAAGACAACTCCCAATGGTGCTGCTGCCAAGGAATGCACTGTCTATAAGGGATTTACAAGACATGATCAGTTCTATGCATATTATCAAATGTCATTTCATGTAGATGGATAAATAAATCTGTCTGTATATTACAAAATGCAATACTTCACTCCAGTCATATTTCAAGTTTGTTATAATAGCCACATAGCGGTCATAGGCAATGACGTACATGGGTATTACATAAGTATGCAGTAAAATCATGAACAGTGAAAATCATAGCGATATGTCCTTTTGGGTTTGGGGCTAGAATTATTACATCAATGTGGAGACTTGTGGTGCCATTTTGTGTAACAGGAAGGGGCCACTGGGACGAGGAGAGCGTGGTCAGCTCGCCTGAAGGGGGCGGCGGCTCCACCAGCGACTCGGGTGAACGTTACCGCAGCAGCACTGGCGGCGACCATTTCCAGGCGAGCCCTCAGGAGCCCAGCAAGATGGAAACACTGATCCGCGTCACACAGCAGATGATCAAGGAGGAGGAGAGCCGCCTGCAGCTGCACAAAGGGCCCCTGGACGCCCTGGGCCCAGTGGGGGGCCTCTCCAACAAGAGCCACAGACCCTGCTCCTTCACCCCCTCCTCCCTGCCCCTCCTCCAGACTGCCATGCCCGGCGTCGTGTGTCGTGGCCCGGGAGTCGCCGACGGCATCAACCTCACCCTCACCTCCGAGCGCCTCCATCACCGCAACGACGGCGGAAATGTTTTGGGTTCCCACGACAACGACGACAAAAACACAGCCAGCCCGGCCTCTCTGTCGCGCCTCAGCAGCCCCAGCTCCGACGGGATCCCCAGGTCGGGCCTGTCCGTCTCCAAAGACTACCTGCAGAGTCAGACAGATGTCTCGCCCCACCACCACCCTCCAGTGCAGCAGGGGAGCCCTCTGCTCTACCCTGCCCAGGAGAGGCAGCACCTGGACAGGCACGCAGCCTACGCCCTGACTGGCTACTCCCTGGACCACCTGTACGACGCGGAGAGCCTGAGGAGCTACTCTGGACTGGCAGGAGCCCAGTACGGCATGCTGCCCCACATGAGGATGCAGGCCGACCAGATACAAGGACACAAGGGCACATCGGTGATCATCACCAATGGGAGCTGACCGTACATGACTGACATAAAGACAGACCAATCCTAGCATCTCATTGAAGGAGTAAATGTGGGACTTACAAACTTACTCCTCATACAATAGGGTCTGATCCGATTTTAGTGTCAAGATATTCCCCATAACACAGGTCTTCTCTGTTACACTTCACTGAGCCCAATAGAGTCCCAGACCCAGCAAGCAAAATAGTTGCAATAATGTCAGGCGGGCAGTTTTTGTTATGCCTTCGTCAGGTTGTATACTGATTATAAAAGAACATTGTTTCAATGTCTTTTTACTGACCAAAAAAATACATCTTTAACTGGTTGTAATCTGGTTACCTGATGAAATAGCAAACAAAATATGACATCTTTCCCATATGTCTTGATGTTATTATCATAAAAAAGCAGGTTTAACTGAAATCTGCCATCGCTACAACAACAACAAAAAATGTTTACAACCAGAAACTGACGTCATTATGACGTTCCATTCCAAATTTTGCCCTCTGGGTAATTTAATTCCTCCCCTTGCATTGAACTGAGATGCTGTGGAAAGGCTATTCAAGTTTTCAGTGAGTGTCCAGCTTGGTTAAAGATAAACCCAATGTTTTAGTCCCAACATAGTGTCACGCACCAGTAACTAGGCTTACCGAAATGATCATTTCCCAAGGTAGTAGACAATGTGCAATTCCATTACATGACCTCAACCTGATAAAGCATTGTGTAACTTCCTCACAAAAACTTCAATGGAGGGTAAAAGTATTTCCTTATAAAAAATACTCATGTTTTTCTATATTTAATTGTCAACATGTTGAATATTTCTTTTCTTCTCAATTAAATGTCATGTTTAATGTCAAAGTAGAACATTTGGTGGCAGGGTTGCTTTAGTTTCAATGTTGGCATTATCTGTGCATCCCATTTGCCAAATTTCCCCCTCTTAGTAGAAGTCTTAAGGTGTGACAACAACGTTTATCACTTTAAACTTCTGGTGCTTCATCATGTGTTTCTAATTGAAAAAATGATATTGTTATGTTCACTTTTCCTACCCCAAAAAATATGTAAAGTTTCTCTTGTGTAACTTTATTTATGATGTAAATATGTTAAGAAATTGCTTTCTTTTTTGGACAACAGGTCGTAAGTGTATCTATTAACTGGGGATAAAAAATATTTTGATTCTAAATACAGGTGCAATCAAACCCTCTTTGATGTCTTGGTTTTATTCTGGTCTGTAATGTGTTGGGGGACTCGGTTTGATCAAACTGGGGTTGATACAAGAGGAAAAAAGAACCCTTTGAGAACACAAGCCATCACGCCATCACAATGCCGTTGTGACTCACTTTAACTTTAAAATGTTATTGCCTTTTTTCTGTCATGTAAGACAGTTCCAGCAGTATAAGTACTTGCATATGTAAACACTTTGACCTTACCTTAGCAGTAATAGTCCTGCCATGTTTTCTAATGTAGTTAAGTTATTCAGATGTAGTCGTCCACCAGCATGCCTGTCTGGAATGAAAGGCTCCCTGACTGGCGCCTGAGAGCGTAGCTCCCATCACTCACTGTTGACATGGGCATGTGATGGACCGCATGTGTTACCAGCCAGCCAGCACTGACGTTCCAGGAGGTAGAGCCATTACACAGCTCTGTTGTCACCTCCAGATGAAAGCATAAGAAAGAGAGTGTGTGTGTGAGCGTGCGTGCATGTGTGCATGCGTGTGTGTGTGCGTGTGCGGGTGTGTGTGTGCGTGCATGTGTGTGTGCATGCATGTGTGAACTTACAGAGTAGCTTGTTTTCTAATGTATCTAAAGGGGGGTTAGGGCTGCAGTCCACTGGCCCTTTGCCTGATGTGCCCTTGAGGCTTTCACATGCAGAGCAACCAAATACTGGGCCCATCGCCCAGAACCAACAGTCTCCATAATAACCCAACCACACCCCCAACAGCCACCCCCTCCTCCACACTTCCTTGACATAGTCAAACAGCCTATCAAATTCATCGGCGCCAAATGACTCCTGGAATCCTGGCACTTACACAGAGGGCAAAACTGGTTGCAATGATGTCAGGATGACAACTTTTGTGAGGTTATGGTCAGTTTGTAATACTGATTGTAAAATTATGTTTTTTTATGTCTTTATAGTAACTAGAAAAAGTATTCTTTATCTGGTTATAATTGGTTATCAGTTGTCGCAACCAGATAACAACCAGATAACAACCAAAATATGACATTTCTAAGCTTCTTGATGTCGTCATGAAAATATATATATTTCACTGGTGGTATACAGTTATCTAACGTCACTTCAACCAGAAAACCAAATTTCAACATGAACAGGACATCCTGCGTGATTAGACCACATGAAACCAGAAGATCCCTTCATATCCATGGAAACGTGTCTCTTCTTGCATTCTCACACATCTCATTAGAGTATAGATAATAACCACAACCACAACACTGCTAAATGAAATCATTCACAATTCATATCAAACAAAAGCATTGCTGTGAATTAAAACCCTGCGGTGTTTACATCAACTTTTAGTAGCACCAAGAGGGGTACAATTGCATGTGCCCAGCTAATGTTAGCAAGGCAGCTAAGTGTGACATGTTTTCCTATGGGAAATGCTAACAGCTGCTAAATATTTAACTCCAGCTTTGAACCCAGAGACATAACTGCATAGCATGCAACGTGGTAAATATGGCCCCAGCCTTTCTGCCATTAAGTGTTCTATGGAAAACTAAGTTCAAACCACAGCAGAGACACAGTCGACTTCTACCCTTGAACTGGAGGTTGGGCTCAAGATGAGGAGAAAGGAATAACCACCACGGGGTGAGGGAGGGCACAGCTCACTGTCAAGCCCAGACAAACCCAACTGTCCACTTGATTGATTTCAGGTTGGGGATAAAAGCACGATCGCATATTCATACGTCAATTAAAGGGTTGCTGCAGTGTTTTCTCCATAATTCAACCTGGCGTCTGGTAAAGCAGTATGCTTATCACACACCTTTATACAGGGCCGGTTCCGGGCGTAAGCGACATAAGCGGTCACTTAGGGCCCCCGGCCCTAAACATTTTTATTATTATTGTTATTCTAGGAACTCAGTCGGGGTCTCAACCTACTATTGAGAGTAGTACACTCTTTGAAAAAGTGTTCCATTAAGGTTATTCAGCTGTCCCCATAGGATAACCCTTTTTGGTAGCAGATAAAAGCCTTTTCTATTCCAGTTAGAACCATTTTGGGTTACATGTAGAACCTTCTGTAGAAAGGGTTCTACATGGAACCCAAAATGGATCTACTTGGAACCAAAAAGGTTCTACATGGAACTAACAACGGTTCTTCAAAGAGTTCTCCTATGGGGACAGCCAAAGAATCCTTTGAGGTTCTAGATAGCACCTTTTTTTCAAAGAGTGTACAATACACCAGGTGCAATATAGAAATGTGGTTGTGCCTCAGCAGTTTTTCTCTTGTTATGTCAGTCACTGACAGTCACTCAATTAGCTCATGTCAGCATTAAAAAATGTGATTGGTAGTTAGTCCAGCTATGAAAACTTGTATTAATCCAGGCCGTGTCGAGGGGCCCTGACCCCCAGGGGGCCCCCATTGATTTTGTTAGTTATTCTCACTCAGATATCATATTAACATGGCATAAGTCATTAAAACATTTGTAGAATTGCAGGAAATTACCTTTAAAAGTGCAAAAATTTATCTCCAGGAACTATCACTATTCTCGAAGGGAGGAAGAAGAGGAGGAGAAAGGCCACTGTCATTGCCGAGCCCGGGCAGTGAGGTCTCTGTCTGGACTGGGAGGCTGCTAGTACTAGCTGCTGCATCAGCAGGGCTACTAGTTTTTACCTGCCATGGTGTTTCATTAACCATGGACAAGGTAGTAGCTTTGCTGATGTGGTTATCTTTGGTCATTTGGCATGAGCTTGATCAGATAAAGATCAGATAAAGCTTTTTTTGCAGCGTTTTTTGTGCACCACCTTGCCTTCTGTTTACCCATCTTGAACAACGCACTCGCTCTCCATCCGAGTCCGACCTGATTCACCTAACTGTTACGTGAGGATGCCCGAGGCGGGCTTCCGCTGGCAACACTGAGAAATAGGCTAATTAGATGCATGACAACTATATTGTCTGTCTGACTCATCTACTACCCACCCTTGGACAACACAAACACCTTGATTTATACATGTGGAACTGTCAAAATTATTTAGAATGTTCTATTTTAACCTAATTTGTCATGATATCCAATTGGTAGTTACGATCGTCTCATCGCTGCAACTCCCCAACAGAAATGAAGAACGAAACATTTTTTATTAATTTTTTTATTTCACCATTATTGAACCAGGTAGACCCTGAGAACTAGTTTTCATTTACAACTGTGATCTGGCCAAGATGAAGCAAAGCAGTGCGACAAAAACAACAACAGAGTTACACATAAACAAACGTACAGTCAATAACACAACAGAAAAATAGAAAAATTGATGTACAGTGTGTGCAAATGTAGAAGAGTAGGGAGGTATAATTACAATTTAGCATTAATACTGGAATGATAGATGTGCAGATGATGATGTGCAAGTAGAGATACTGGGGTGCAAAAGAGCAAGAGGGTAAGTAATAATATGGGGATGAGGTAGTTGGCTGTGCTATTTACAGATTGGCTGTGTACAGGTACAGTGATCGGTAAGCTGCTCTGACAGCTGATGCTTAAAGTTAGAGAGGGAGATATAAGACTCCAGCTTCAGAGATTTTTGCAATTCGTTCCTGTCATTGGCAGCAGAGAACTGGAAGGAAAGGCGGCCAAAAGAAGTGTTGGCTTTGGGATGACCAGTGCAATATACCTGCTGGAGCGTGTGCTATGGGTGGGCGTTCCTATGGTGACCAGTGAGCTGAGATAAGGTGAAGCTTTATCTAGCAAAGACTTATAGATGACCTGGAGCCAGTGGGTTTGGCGACGGATATGTAGTGAGGGCCAGACAACGAAAGCATACAGGTCGCAGTGGTGGGTAGAATATGGGGCTTTGGTGACAAAATGGATGGCACTGTGATAGACTACTTCCAGTTTGCTGAGTAGAGTGTTGGGGGCTATTTTGTAAATGACATCACCGAAGTCACGGATCGGTAGGATAGTCAGTTTTACGAGGGTATGTTTGGCAGCATGAGTGAAGGAGGCTTTGATGCGAAGTAGGAAGCCAATTCTAGATATAATTTTGGATTGGAGATGCTTAATGTTTGTCTGGAAGGAGAGTTTACAATCTAACCAGACACTTAGGTATTTGTAGTTGTCCACATATTCTAGATCAGAACCATCCAAAAGGAGTGATGCTAGTCGGGCGGGCAGGTGCGGGCAGCAATCGGTTGAAGAGCATGCACTTAGTTTTGCTAGCATTTAAAAGCAGTTGAAGGCCACTGAAGTATGGCGTTGAAGCTCGTTTGGAGGTTTGTTAGCACAGTGTCCAAAGAAGGGCCAGAAGTATACAGAATAGTATCGTCTGCATGGAGGTGGATCAGAGAATCACCAGCAGCAAGAGCGACATCATTGATATATACAGAGAAAAAAGTCGGCCCGAGAATTGAACCCTGTGGCACCCCCATAGAGACTGCCAGAGGTCCGGACAACAGGCCCTCCGATTTGACACACTGAACTCTATCTGAGAAGTACTTGGTGAACCAGGCAAGGCAGTCATTTGAGAAGCCAAGGGTATTGAGTCTGCCGATAAGAATGTAGTGATTGACAGAGTTGAAAGCCTTGGCCAGGTCGATGAAGACGGCTGCACAGTACTGTCCTTCCGAAACATGCGTACTCCGAAATATGAGCCACCAAAGTCACGCTGCTTAACCCGGAAGCCAGCTGCTCCAATGTGTCGGAGGAAACATCGTTCGACTGAAGTCAGCTTGCAGGTACCTGGCCCGCCACAAGGAGTTGCTAGAGCACGATGATCCAAGGAAAGCCCCCCCCAGCCAAGCCCGCTCCTAACTGCCAATTAGGCGCCAACCTATGAGGCTTCCGGTCACGTCCATGACGTAGCGGTCACGTCCCAGGCTGTAGTGGCGCCTCAGCACTGTGATGCAGTGCCTAAGACCGCTGCACCACTCAGGAGGTCATTTATGAAAAATAAAACATTTAGACATAGGTGTGAGATGAATGACGCATGGGCCTCCAAAGCTTGTGGCCCCCCCCCCGCCTTGTGGGGGCTGCAGGGGTATACACTACCCCAGTGTCTCCACCCCATGGAAGAATGTGTAGAATTGCAGAAAATGTACTTTAAAAGAAAAATGTCTCTCTCCACCGTCAAGCGTTTGCCACCCAGTAAAACGTTTTTGCCGCGAGGTGGGGGGCCCCCAACCAAATCTCTCTTAGGGCACCTAAAAGGCTATAGCCGGCCCTGTCTTTATAAACCAGCCTCAGACCAGTGCTAATGTGAAAATGTTTCAGTATGTTGGCTAACTTAAAGATTATGTGTGATGACAATTTTTTGTTGTTGCAACATTGCATCTTTTATCTCATTGATGGAAAATAGCACTTATTTCAGCGACAAATTATGTGTGTGTGTGTGCATGTGTGCATGTATATGTGCTTGCAGTGCGCTTACTGAAAGACATAAGCACCAACTGTCCTGCTGTAATACCGAGCGTAAAGAACGAGGGCTCCTAATGGTTTAATTCCAGGAAAATAACATCTATCCTTCTGGCTAAGAGACACTACCCAGAATCCTTTGTTCCTGGACGATTTGCCATCCGTTGACGGGAAAGTCTGCCTTTTAGAACTTTTGGTAACACTATGATTTGCTAGGGCGCTGTGGACCGGGATGGAGGATACGCGTAATCTGAGGATAGCATGTTCAATCCTAGCGATAGGTGCTGCGGCGTCAACAAATACTTCGAAAATTGACATTTGGAGAAACTTCCAAGTTCGGAGAAACGTGGACAAACGTCTAATTTTACAGTGAGAGCATGTTAAATGGTAAAACATGAAAATATTTAGTATTATTTTATCTAAAAATTATCACTTCATGTTTAATTCTTAATTTTTTTAAAAATTCACTGAGTAAGATGGTCCTCCCCTTCCTCCTCTGAGGAGCCTCCATTGGTTTATATCTGTCTGTTTGCGAAGATGTATCTATCAAAGTCACTTGAGTGATAGTGAACTGCTACAAGTAAAACCAATCATGCATAATTCATTGGATTTCCACTATGAGGTAAATCAAGTGACAGATTAATGTTAAGAATAATTAATTTGTTCACATTAATGAGATGTTAATGAACCGAGAATGGACTGAAAAACAAACAAACGAAGAAAGAGGCAAAACACCACAATGTGTTAGAGAGAGACAGGGAACCAGGAAGAGTTGCCAGTGATCCTGCATGGGTGTGTGTGTGTGTGTGTGTGTGTGTGTGTGTGTGTGTGTGTGTGTGTGTGTGTGTGTGTGTGTGTGTGTGTGTGTGTGTGTGTGTGTGTGTGTGTGTGTGTGTGTGTGTGTGTGTGTGTGTGTGTGTGTGTGTGTGTGTGTATGTGTGTGTGTGTGTGTGTTCGTGTGTGTGTCTATGTGTGTGTCTATGTGTGTGTGTATGTGTGTAATTTGGCAGGAGTGAAAGGCAGAGAAGTGATGGCACCAGCCCAGCTCAAGCTGTGGGCAAACCAAGCGTGAAATCGGTAACAAAGGAATTCACAGGATTAGGGAGCATTACGACTCACACACACACACACACACACACACACACACACACACACACACACACACACACACACACACACACACACACACACACACACACACACACACACACACACACACACACACACACACACACACACACACACACACACACACACATACACACACAACCTGAAGAGATAACAAAAGCATTTTGGGCTAGTCACCCCTTGTGTGGCAGTTCCTTCTAAATAGCTTGTTGGAGACTCCACCTACTGTAGATTCATTACCCAAGACCGGGTTTATTCAGTACAAGGATTGGGGAGCATTACGACTCACTCACACACACATCACACACCATCTGAGTGATGGGGTTTGTGTGTGTGTTTTGGAGAAGGGAGTGTGTGGGTGTGTGTGTATGTGTAAAAGATAGAGGGAAAGAGAGAAAGAGAACAGGGGAGAACAGGGTATAATCATATGTTGGATGGGTTACGTTCAATACTAATAATGATAATAATACAATCAACAACAGCCCAGTCTTTTTAATGTCTCTTAAAATTAACCCTTTAAGTTTGTGTAAAGGAAATACTCCACCATGCTGTCATGCACCAGTACCTGTTACAGTGTTGGAGTGCTGAGAGACAAATAGAAACCTCATTTCCTCCGTGACCACTGCACCTTCAACCATGCCTGACCTCAATCTCCTGGTCCAGCCAATCAAAATATCTAAATGGGGCTCAGGTGCACTGAGGTCTGACTTGGAGACCTAAAAGGTGTCGCTAACAAGTAATTAGAATGCTCTGAAGTATTTTCCCATGTCTATATGCCACTGCGCTGTGTCCTTGTTTGACTCTTACGGGGACTTAGTTGTGTCTCTCTTCAATGGATACATGTATTTACATGTATTTAATGCTTTTATAACATGTAAGTACAACAGATATGTATAACAATCCGATGTGGATGGCAATTATAGTTGGGTCGTTCCACGAATAGAGTACCTTCTGAAAAGAAATTCAGACCACATGAAAAGTAAAAAACAATCTAATATTTAATATCAATAAAGATTTGCTAAAGTGCCAAAAATAGGCATTTTGACATGTTGCTCCTCATGTTGTTCCAATTTCTAGGGAGATTTTAATCCACCTAACCCCAGAATTCCCAAAGGTTTTCATCATCATTGTAAAGCCCTTGTTACTTTCTTGTGTTGACAAAGTAAGATAATTATTTATTTCACATGATTTATTAACGTCTTTCCCTCATTTTAAGGTCAACCCTGTTACGTGAACTGAACTCTCGTTTTAATACAGTAAAACAATAATTTTTTTAATATTCTTTCAAAAGAAGCAATGAACATCTAATTGTCAAATCATAGTGTAAAACCAGGTGAGCTGGTTCTACTCTTTTTGGCAATTTTCTGGTGTTTTGTGGTGAAAAACTGAGCTGGTCGAGCACAACACGTCAACCCTGTTTCCCATAGATATAAAAAAAAAAAATTGTAGGTGTGGCCTAACCTTTGAATGGTACTGTGTATATATCCCGTTGAAGTGGGAAGTTTACATACACTTAGGTTGGGGTCATTAAAACTGGTTTTTCAACCACTCCACAAATTTCTTGTTAACAAACTATAGTTTTGGCAAGTCGGTTAGGACATCTACTTTGTGCATGACACAAGTAATATTTCCAACAATTGTTTACAGACAGATTATTTCACTTATAATTCACTGCATCACAATTCCAGTGGGTCAGAAGTTTACATACACTAAGTTGACTGTGCCTTTAAACAGCTTGGAAAATTCCAGAAAATGATATCATGGCTTTAGAAGCTTCTGATAGGCTAATTGACATCATTTGAGTCAATTGGTGGTGTACCTGTGGATGTATTTCAAGGCCTACCTTCAAACTCAGCGCCTCTTTGCTTGACATCAAGGGAAAATCAGCCCCCAAAAATTGTAGACCTCCACAAGTCTGGTTCATCCATGGGAGCAATTTACAAACGCCTGAAGCTACTACGTTCATCTGTACAAACAACAGTCTGCAAGTATAAACACCATGGGACCACGCAGCCATCATACCACTCAGGAAGGAGACACATTCTGTCTCCTAGATATGAACGTACTTTGGTGCAAAAAGTGCAAATCAATCCCAGAACAACAGCAAAGGACCTTGTGAAGATGCTGGAGGAAACAGGTACAAAGGTATCTATATCCACAGTAAAACGAGTCCCATATCGACATAACCTGAAAGGCTGCTCAGCAAAACCCCCATAAAAAAGCCAGACTACGGTTTGCAACTGCACATGGGGACAAAGATCGTACTTTTTGGAGAAATGTCCTCTGGTCTGATGAAATAAAAATAGAACTGTTTGGCCATAATGACCATCGCTATGTTTGGAGGAAAAAGGGGGATGCTTGCAACCCGAATAACACCATCCCAACTATGAAGCATGGGGGTGGCAGCATCATGTCGTGGGGGTGCTTTGCTGCAGGAGTGACTGGTGCACTTCACAAAATAGATGACATCATGAGGAGCAAAATGATGTGGATATATTGAAGCAACATCTCAAGACATCAGTCAGGAAGTTAAAGCTTGGTCGCAAATCGGTCTTCTAAATGGACAATGACCCCAAGAAAACTTCCAAAGTTGTGGCAAAATGGCTTAAGGACAACAAAGTCAAGGTATTGGAGTGGCCAAACCTGACTCAGTTACACCAGCTCTGTTAGGAGGAATGGGACAAAATTTACCCAACTTTTTGTGGGAAGCTTGTGGAAGGCTACCCAAAACATTTGATCCAAGTTAAACAATTTAAAGGCAATGCTACCAAATACTAATTGAGTGTATACAAACTTCTGACCCACTGGGAATGTGATGAAAGAAATAAGCTGAAATAAATCACTCTCTACTTTTATTCTGACATTTCACATTCTTAAAATAAAGTGGTGATCCTAACTGACCTAAGACAGGGAATTTTTACTAGGATTAAATGTCTATATACAATATCAGTCACACCTGTAAATTGAAATGCATTCCAGGTGAAGCTGGTTGAGAGAATGCCAAGAGTGTGCAAAGCGGTCATCAAGAGTAGGTGTGTCCAAACTTCAGCTGGTACTATGTATATATGTATATATATATATAGTGTATATGTATTTATTTTACCACACTACACTGCTGAAAAGCCACTCCATTGCTGGAATGACCCAGTGCAACTTCAGTGAAGAACCCCAGGAAGTTGGCTTACACTTTACTTGAATTAATAGGCAATTATAGATGTTTTTGAAATGCAAAAAAAAAGCTTAATAAAGTATTAAAATAATTTAAAAAAATGCTTATGAAATTGTAACATCATAATACTTAGAAATGTTCATAAATAATAAAATAATAATTTATAAATAGTATATGCACACTATTTAGGGTTAGGGTTAGCTGACTAAAATCCACTCCATGGTGAACTCCACCAACAAACTGGAACAGAGAACAGGCTATGTGGAATTCAGCTCCAACTACATCGATTCGCCCAAGGTCAATACTTCAAACAGTGTAAATTATGAAACGCTTACTTTGTACCTATGTTTGTCCTCTGTAGTTGCATGCCTTCTTTTGTTTGCTGAAATCCATACATTTTCTGATCTTTTTCACGTCACCAGATATATTATTGGAAACGTGAAGAAACCATAGAAAACATGAGAATAAACACCAAGAAACATGACATTCAATATCCTAATGTAGGCTCTGCCCATCCAAGCACCGGCTTAGATCCATTCACATGTTACAAGAAATGTGAGCTGTAGCTCAAATTTAGCATATCTTGGAAGTTAACCTCTCCACTGAGGTTCTGTCATTTGAAAGTTAATTCAAATGCCAACGAATTTGATTGGTTTTCGGTTTGATTGCATTCATAAAATAACAAAAAATGTAAATGATTGTGACAGTGCAATATCAATGGTCATTGAACA
This sequence comes from Salmo salar, assembly GCF_965601325.2. Classification (NCBI taxonomy): domain Eukaryota; kingdom Metazoa; phylum Chordata; class Actinopteri; order Salmoniformes; family Salmonidae; genus Salmo; species Salmo salar. The sequence continues at coordinate 32,085,315 of NC_138305.1, forward strand.
TACAGTATCAGCCCTCTCATGATCAGATAAACTGATAAACAGTTCTGATCAGATAAACAGTTCTGATCAGATAAACATATAAACAGTTCTCATCAGATAAACAGAAAAACAGTTTAAATCAGATAAACAGATAAACAGTTCTGATATGATAAACCTATAAACAGTTCTGATCAGATAAACAGATGAACAGTTCTGATCAGATAAACAGATAAATAGTTCTGATATATTAAACCTATAAACAGTTCTGATAAGATAAAAAGATAACCAGTTCTGATCAGATGAACAGATAAATAGTTCTGATCAGATAAATATAAACAGTTCTGATCTGATGAACAGATAAACAGTTCTGATCACATAAACAGATAAGCAGTTCTGATCAGATAAACATAAATAGTTCTGATCTGATAACCAGATAAACAGTTCTGATCTCATAAACAGATAAACGGTTCTGATCTGGTAAACAGATAAACAGTTCTGATGAGATAAACAGATAAACAGTTCTGATCAGATAAACAGAAACAGTTCTGTTTTGATAAACATATTGTCACGTCCTGACCAGCAGAGGGTGGTGTCGTGTAGTTTTGGTCAGGACGTGGCAGAGTATGTCTGTGTTTGTGTGTTCTGGGTGTTGTATTTCTATGTGGGTCTGTGTGGCTCCCGATCAGGGACAGCTGGTGATCGTTGTTCCTGATTGGGAGTCATATAATTAGGAGTATGTTTGTCACTTGGGTTTGTGGGTGGTTGTGCTAACACGGCTAGTCTTTTTGTATGTATAGCCTGTTGGCCTGTCTGAAGTCGTTCGTGTTTATTGGTTTTTCGTGTATTCTTTATTCTTTACATTAAAAGATGAGTATCCACATCCCGCTTGCATTTTGGTCTGACTCTGACTTCGAGATATCTTCAGATGAAGGAGAAGATTATGACACATATAAACAGTTCTGATCTGGTAAACAGAAACAGTTCTGATCAGATAAGCAGTACTGATCTGATAAACAGATAAAAAGTTTGTTCTGATCAGATAAACAGATAAACAGTTCTGATCTGATTAACAGATAAACAGTTCTGATCACATAAACAATGTAAACAGTTCTGATCAGATAAACATATAAACAGATCTGACTAGATAAGCAGTTCTGTTCAGATAAGCAGTTCTGATCAGATAAGCAGTTCTGACCAGAAAAACAGATATATAGTTCTGATCTGATAAACAGATAAACAGTTCTGATCAGATAAGCAGTTCTGATCTCATAAACAGGTAAACAGTTCTGATCTCATAAACAGATAAACAGTTCTGATCAGATAAACAGTTCTGATCTGATAAACCTATAAACAGTTCTGATCCGATAACAGATAAGCCATTCTGATCAGATAAACATATAAACAGTTCTGATCAGATAAACAGTTCTGATCAGATAAACAGTTCTGATCAGATAAACAGTAGGAGCAAGAGACCGAAAAGAGGGAGAGAGAAGGAGAGAACCGGATGGAGGACAAGGAGGAAGGAAAACGAAAGAAAGAGTCCCCAGAGAGAAGGTTCCAGTGTTCAGCAGGTCTCAGCAGCTCTCAGACACTGCCTGCATCCCATTGAGGAGACTCCCCTGCAGCAGAGCAGCAGGAGGGCCTGGAAACAGACAGTGCCAGAACGTTAGAAAAATGTTACCAGAACATTAGTAGAATGTAACCAGAAAGTTACTAGAACGTTACCAGAATGTTACTAGAATGCTACCAGAATGTTACTAGAACGTTACCAGAATGTTACTAGAACGTTACCAGAATGTTAGTAGAACGTTGCCGGAATATTACTAGATTGCTACTAGAATGTTACCAGAACCAAGCCGGACAGACAGCAGTAAGTCACACTAGAACCCAAGCCTCAGCATTATCAGAACTGACCACAAATCTCAGGCCAACACAACTCAGTGTGGGGGGATACCGATATAGGACTATTAAAGGCCCAGTGCACTACTTTTGTGAAACAAATACTTTTTTCAGTTATTTTAGATTTGTATTAATATTTTTTTCTCCCAGATTTTTCAGGGAGTGCACCCTCAGCACTCCTACTTCCCCCGGCAATGTTTCAGTCTACTCTTTCACCCTCCATCTCCCCTTTTCTGTCTCTCTCCCTCTCCCTCTCCCTCTCCCTCTCTCTCTGTTCCTCCATCAGTTCCTCCCTTTCTGTATGTCTCTCTCTTTTTTCACTTTTTCGCCATTCGTCTTCCTCCCTCTCATTCCATCTTCCTCTGTCTCTTCCTCCCTCTCTTTCTCTCTGGTCAGGCTCTGTGTATGGCTCTTGTAGCATCTTCCTCCATCTATTTATCCATTTGTTTATCTCTCTGATTGGGCTCAGTGGCTGGCAGCAGTAAGCGTGCAGTAGCAGCAGAGCTAGAAGCAGTAGGAGTGGTAACGTATGCTGGGCCACCTCCACTCTCCTCTCTCTCCCCGAGCAGGATTAATAACTAATTATGTCAGGTCACTCGTCCAGATGGGCCTATCAGATGGGCCCACTGTCTGTTCCTCACCCCTGACAAGCACCTCCGACCCACGGGTCACCGTCGCCCCTGGCAACATGGTCTCAGACCCACGGCAGGGGTGTTAGCAATGGAAGCACTTTTTTTGTGGGGGGGGGGGGGGTGAATTGGGAGTGTCCGTCCATCCGCCCATGACTGGTTAAAGCCCAATGAATACAGGGGGATCCCCCTCTGGGCTGGAGTTGGGTGGTTGATCTCTATGGTCATGATTCTGTTATTGCTACACACCACCGCGTCCTCCTCTCTGTGACCAAGCAGATGTCTCAGCGTGCGGAGACATGCATTCAACACACTCCTCCACCGCTGCCACCCTCAATGGACCCGACACATGCTGATTCTCCCCTTTTTATCTCATTATATGGAAACATAACAACATAATAGGGAAGGAATTAAGTGCCTGTGTGGATGTCAAAGGGGGGCAGGGTGTTCTGGGGGGGCGGTGGGTTCGGTGGGGCGGGGGGGGGAGATTGGGACATGGGCTAACAAGCAACAAGCGTCGCGGCTCGCCCTCTTCGCTTTGTGTGGTGATTAGCACACTCCACAGGGGCTGATGGGTAAAATACGAGTCCTTTGGGATTATATATATTTTTTTAAACGGGCACTTAAACAGTCAGGCAGAGTGGCAGCAGCAGTGAGACAGACATGGGCGTCCGAGCATCTGCCTGATAGGAAAACCTGTGGTGCGCATGCCTTGTGAAAGGGGATAGGGGTTTAACATATAGATATGGCCAAAGGGAGTGATTGATGTCAGTTTACGATGTGATGAACCATTAAAATGTCATTGAAATGTAGTCATAAATGCTAAATCTCTTTGTGGCCATTAGAGAAAATACTTTCTGCCAAACATCTCAGACAAAAATGGATAAGGGCCCAGCCCAGTGGAGAGTGTCCAAGAAACAATGAAAATTGCCTATCTCTGGCATATCACAGAATGTTGAATCTAACCTTTATATACCTTTATACAATCAAAATAAAGGTTAAATAAATACATACATTAATGTTCATTTATTTTCCTTGTCCAATAAACCTTATAAAGTGTTGTTTGACAAAATGGAACTGTTTAGTCTGTATTTTGCTGATTCCAGACACACATTTGTACGATTAATACTGAATACTATCATGGTTAGCCTCTCCCATCTGTCTAGTCAAAGTGTTTTATTCCCTAAGTCAAGCAAAGCCCACTAAACTCTTGAGCAAACAGAGACTTTGCACAAGCCCCCATACAACTGTCTCTCTTCCCCCATATGGCCATCGCTGGCCCTCACCATCTAGCTAGAAGACAAAGCAGCTCAGATCAGAGCAGACAAAAGATGTTTCTCTACAAAGGAATGAAGGGTCTTCTCCAAGACATGTCTGATCTTTTTACCATTTAGTCCATTCTCTCTCTCTCTCTCTCTCTCTCTCTCTCTCTCTCTCTCTCGCGCTCTCTCTCTCTCTCTGTGTCTCTGTGTCTCTCTGTCTCTGTGTCTCTCTGTCTCTCTGTCTCTGTTTCTCTCTCTCTGGACATAAACAAGGTACTCTCAGATCTATTTATCGATCTGTCCTATCACACTAACGAGCTTCTAGGTATCATTATAATCAATGCTACTTGAGTAACTACTCACAATAAACAAGTTTTAGACAATGTGATTATAATTCAGAGGGCTTTCTCCCAGCACAGACTGGGGTAGTGACTGGGGTAGATATCTTTAACACTAATTGCGTTATCGTTATAATTTATCCTATTAGAGTTACTACAGAATTTCTTAAGTGTTTGATTAAGATTCTGTGTGCTTCTACCCAACACCGGCTGGATGTATCAGTGACAAAGATGGCTATTCTATTTTTAACACTTAAGTCGATGGAATTGCAAATGGCAGTGTTGTTATTGGTGGCTATCACTCACTCAATTACAGTAAATGGACTTGTGAGTGTTGATAAACAGGGATAATTGCTCCTGAAAAGGTTAATTATGATCATCAGACCGTTACTTAAGTATTGCGGTGCAGTAACAAGATTATCCCGGCTGGTCACGTTTCTCCTCTCAATCTCCCAGACAATGGGCTGCAATTCAGGCTTTCGCTCTCTCTTTCTCTCTGTCTCGCTCTCTTGCTCTCTGTCTCTCTCTCTCTCTTTCTCTCTCTCTCTCTCTCTCTCTTTCTCTCTCTCTCTCTCTCTCCTTCTCTCTGTCTCTCTCTCTCTCTCTCTCTCCTTCTCTTTGTCTCTCTCTCTTTCTCTGTCTCTCTCTCTTGCTCTCTGTCTCTCTCTCTCTTGCTCTCTGTCTCTCTGTCCTTCTCTCTCTCTGTCTCTCTCTCTTTCTCTCTCTATCTCTCTCTTTCTCGCCGTCTCTCTCTCTCTCTCTCTCCTTCTCTCTGTCTCTGTCTCTCGCTCTTTCTCTGTCTCTCTCTCTCTCTTGCTCTCTCTCTTGCTCTCTGTCTCTCTCTCTCTCTTGATCTCTGTCTCTGTCTCTCTTTCTCTGTATCTCTCTCACTTGTTCTCTCTCTCTCTCTTGCACTGTCTCTCTCTCTTGCTCTCTGTTTATATTTCTCTCTTTTCGTTTCTCTTTTTTTCCGTCTTGCTGTCTCTCTTTCTTCTCTTGCTCCATGTATTCTTGCACTCTCTCATCGTCTATCTTCCCATCTATCACTCTTTTCTCTCTACCCCTCTCTCTCTCTCTCTTTCACTCAGTCTTCCTTCTTGTCTGTCTCTTTCTCTTAGCAGCACTTCTGCAATTGTAGTTGTGATTCCTGAATAAAGGGTGTCGGGAGTTATGCATGCAGTTACTGGCTGCTATGAATCTGTTTCTTTGAGATCATCAGAAAGAGTAGCAGTCCACCAGACAACCCTTATAGATCTCTTCATTCATAATTACATTATTATGATGTTTTATTCCAATATAATAACTGTTTGGATAATCACACAAATGTATATCCAATATCAAAAGCGTATTAACGATCACTTATAAAGTATATTTTCTAAAGCGCCCTAGTATTTTATTGTGTTTTTTTGCAATAGTTCAAATCCCCCCTTGGACACAGTGTTACAGCAGGAATCTAATGATGGCCTCTTGTAGATTAACCTCACACCACTTTGTAGCTATATTCCCCAGCTGCTTAAAGAATCAGGAAAATCAACCTGTTATCTACCCTACATACACACCCAAAAACACAGACACGCGCAAACACATGGGTCTTTCTATAAACTAGGGTACAAGTGAGCATTTCTTGTAAGGGTCAACTATTAGGAGCTGTTAGAAAGTCATTCATTATTATTGGCTATTTTATTTATGTGAAAACATTACGATATAAAGGAGGAACATGGATACATAAATGAGAACTTGTTCTCAACTAGCTTGCCTGGTTAAATAAAGGTGAAATAAAAAAGAATAAATACAAAATTCAACATGATTCATGAGTTGAATGGATACATTCAATATGATTCATGAGTTGAATGGATACATTCAATATGATTCATGAGTTGAATGGATACATTCAATATGATTCATGAGTTGAATCATAACCTATGTTTAACCGTTTCTCATGCTTTGAGTCTTCACAGATTTGCCAAAAATTGTGTGACATAAGACACTACCTGTCTCCCTATGTTAAGGTGTGAAAACAGTTTTCATGGAAAAAGTAACTTTAATATGATTAATAAAACTAAAATAGATGAACGGGGTTCTTCCATAAGTATACATAATAGTTGTTTGATGCGTGTTCGATGTCATTGTTTAGTTATGTGGGGACATTATCGTACAAAGTCAGCTGATTCAGGGAAGGATTTTCTGAATGACAGTCAAGTGATAAAGAGCTGGTGTGATACTGCGATTTGAAAACAGCCAAAGTGTGCAAATGAATGTTGATCTGGAGCGTTGACAGAACATTTTGGTCTCTATGTTGTTATGGCGGTCAATATAATTAGCCTATTAAATCAAGATTCCTGAGGTAAGATTACGGTCCGTGGTATATTATGATCGTTTGTTTCCCGAGTTAAAACGAGCAATTGAATAGAAAAAAGAAAAGAAAAAAAGTTTTTATTTTATTTTGCATATTAAACCACAAAACAACTTGATATTTTAGGGACTAGGGGTTGTTTCTGGACAGTAGGGACTAGGGGTTGTTTCTGGACACTAGGGACTAGGGGTTGTTTCTGGACAGTAGGGACTAGGGGTTGTTTCTGGACAGTAGGGACTAGGGGTTGTTTCTGGACAGTAGGGACTAGGGGTTGTTTCTGGACAGTAGGGTCAGTAGGGGTTGTTTCTGGACACTAGGGACTAGGGGTTGTTTCTGGACAGTAGGGACTAGGCGTTGTTTCTGGACAGTAGGGACTAGGGGTTGTTTCTGGACAGTAGGGTCAGTAGGGGTTGTTTCTGGACAGTAGGGACTAGGGGTTGTTTCTGGACAGTAGGGACTAGGGGTTGTTTCTGGACAGTAGGACTAGGGGTTGTTTCTGGACAGTAGGGACTAGGGGTTGTTTCTGGACAGTAGGGACTAGGGGTTGTTTCTGGACAGTAGGGACTAGGGGTTGTTTCTGGACAGTAGGGACTAGGGGTTGTTTCTGGACAGTAGGGTCAGTAGGGGTTGTTTCTGGACAGTAGGAACTAGGGGTTGTTTCTGGACAGTAGGGACTAGGGGTTGTTTCTGGACACTAGGGACTAGGGGTTGTTTCTGGACAGTAGGGACTAGGGGTTGTTTCTGGACAGTAGGGACTAGGGGTTGTTTCTGGACAGTAGGACTAGGGGTTGTTTCTGGACAGTAGGGACTAGGGGTTGTTTCTGGACAGTAGGGACTAGGGGTTGTTTCTGGACAGTAGGGACTAGGGGTTGTTTCTGGACAGTAGGGACTAGGGGTTGTTTCTGGACAGTAGGGACTAGGGGTTGTTTCTGGACAGTAGGGACTAGGGGTTGTTTCTGGACAGTAGGGACTAGGGGTTGTTTCTGGACAGTAGGGACTAGGGGTTGTTTCTGGACAGTAGGGACTAGGGGTTGTTTCTGGACAGTAGGGACTAGGGGTTGTTTCTGGACAGTAGGGACTAGGGGTTGTTTCTGGACAGTAGGGACTAGGGGTTGTTTCTGGACAGTAGGGACTAGGGGTTGTTTCTGGACAGTAGGGACTAGGGGTTGTTTCTGGACAGTAGGGACTAGGGGTTGTTTCTGGACAGTAGGGACTAGGGGTTGTTTCTGGACAGTAGGGACTAGGGGTTGTTTCTGGACAGTAGGGACTAGGGGTTGTTTCTGGACAGGCCATGGGTATTAGGGTAGGTCAGTCTGGCACTGTCCAAAAAATGTATTAACTGTGAAATACTTGCTTCCTCTGTCCTTGGGGGAATTTCAATTGCATTTGCTTGATTTGTTGCATCCTCTCTCCTTGTCTCCATCTCAAAACCCATTGGATGAGGTCAGCGGTCCCTCCCCTCTCACCTTCTTATCCAATGGGCTTTGAGAAGCGGTGAGGACAGAGGATGTGAGGAATGAAAGAAATGCAATTGAGATTTTCCCCTTGCTTCCTCCATTCCTCACCTCCCTCTCAAAGCACATTGGGGGAGACGAGGAGAGGAAACAAGGAGCAAGAATGTGATGTCTAGTTCACACACACACACACACCACACACACACACACACACACACACACACACACACACACACACACACACACACACACACACACACACACACACACACACACACACACACACACACACACACACACACACCCACACCCACACACGTCTCATTGCCCGACACAGGCCTTTCTCCTCACCACCTTTCATTTCACAGCAGGGGTGTGATGTCATTACTGCAGACCGAGGCCTTCCATTGGCCGGAGCCCTGTAATTACCCTGTTGATATATTAGCACAATGCATTGATTGGCCCATTGCTTACCCTATAATCCAATCACACGCCTGTTATTGATCTTTTATAGAGCGGCGGCCCCAGATAATAAGCACTCTGCCACACTCAGGGTCAATAGGCACAGAGGGAGAGGAGTCTCCTCGCAGCTAATTGGCTTATGAAATAAGCCAAACATTTAGTTTTCTATGTACATTCCGGGATCAATAAGGAGCTTAGGCAATGAATTCAAATCAATTGTCTTGAGATGTACTTTGTGACTCAGTCCATTTTCTTTGGTTCTCTTGATTGTTGTGAGAACTGCTTTGGTTACTTACTTGCTGTGTCTTAGATATTCTAAATTGATGTTATCTTTTGTATTTTTCTTTTCCTCTCAATGTCTTCCACTCTCAATCTTTCTTTTTAGTCTATCCCTCTCCTTAAATCTGCTTACATTTCTTCTCTTCTGATGGAAAACAAAATGCCTACTATTTAGAATGCAAGTACGGGTCTTTTTCACACAGCCACCATCCCTCTCCCTCTCCCTCTCTCTCTCTCTCTCTCTCTCTCTCTAATTCAATTCAAGGGCTTTGTTTGCATGGGAAAGGTATGTTAATATTGCCAAATCAAGCGGAGTATATAATAAACAAAATTGAAATAAACATAAAAAATTAACAGTAAACATTACCCTCACAGAAGTTCCAAAAGTATAAAGACATTTCAAATGTGAAATGTCTCTCTCTCTCGCTCTCTCTCTTCCTCCCTCTTCGTCTTCCACCTTGTCTCCCTCTCAAATTTTTCTCGTTTTCTCTGTCTCTCTGGCCGTGTCTGAAATCTATCTTGCCTACAACTCTCTAAGACCACATACTGTTTACTAATCGTACAACATACTATTTATAACGTACTGGTAGGAAAAAACGAATGCGGCGAGCAACAAATATCAACACACTAGGCTCCATACTGAGAATGTGCCATCTAATGAGTAATTCAGTTGACTACTGCCATTTGTTCATTTTGGAAGAGCTTGTCCACTTATCTGACTATCAGCGTTTCTCTTCAGCAGTACTGTGCAGCGAGTTCTACTGGATGGAAAGCCAAAATGAGTATGGCATCTCTCTCTCTCTCTCTCTTCTCTTCTCTCTCTCTCTCCTCTCTCGCTCTCTCTCTCTCTCTCTCTCTCTCTCTCTACTTTTCTGGAACAAGGTTGCCAAGGTCTGTTATTATGGGAGGCCACATCTGAACATCTGACTCCCAGCTGTGAGGTCGCAGGTTGCCAGATTGTGCAGCTGCCGGTCATAAATCATTCCAGGTATAGAGGAGTTTTACTTCTGTCAGCTGTGAAACAAAGATGT
>NC_138305.1:33437500-33517500 GCF_965601325.2 Salmo salar
GAACAGTTCCTCTAAGATAAGTTTGACCCATTTGGTTTTCCTGAGAGATATACTGTGCACAAACAGCACAAAAATCCAGTATCCTTGGATTGACTTAAAAACATATTGAGTTTCTTCAGAGATGCTTCCCATAAGGCCTTGAATGAAATAGGGAAGTTAGATAAATATACACCATCACAAAATAATGGCTGGTGAAACAGGAAGTTTGAAGCTGACCATCAGACCTCGGGTCACATGTCAGAGGCTTTACAGCAATGGACATTATCAGGAAACCTGGGTCTTTCAAATAAAGATAGAGGTTGGAAATGGCATGGTCACAAATGGAGACAAACAGACAACATTGAATGGAATAAAATTGAAGGGGATTGAAAAGTAATTTAATAACAATCAGTGCCTGTTTTGATCAGGAATGATAGCTATCCCTTGTTGGTGTAGATATGGGTAATTTAGTCATGTTATTGGGGTCTGAGTCATAGACTCCCACGGTTTCTTGTTATAAAAACTAGTAAAATAAGTGTGACCGTTGTTGACTAGAGTCATTCTTAAAGTCTGGGATTCACCAGTTCATCAACCTACTGTTTACCAGTAAGAACCAACTGTACATGAGCTGGTCTTTTGGGAAAGTGTATGTAAAGCCTCTTTTACAGTAATCCAAAAGTATGGTCCCTAGTGTGGGCCCTAGTGTAGGCCCTGATGTAGGCCCTAGTGTAGGCCCTAGTGTGGTCCCTAGTGTAGGCCCTGATGTAGGCCCTAGTGTAGGCCCTAGTGTGGTCCCTAGTGTAGGCCCTGATGTAGGCCCTAGTGTAGGCCCTAGTGTGGTCCCTAGTGTAGGCCCTGATGTAGGCCCTAGTGTGGGCCCTGATGTAGGCCCTAGTGTGAGCCCTGGTGTGGGCCCTAATGTGGGCTCTAATGTACTCCCTAGTGTAGGCCCTGATGTGGGCTCTAATGTACTCCCTAGTGTAGGCCAAAGGTGAAGGAAAACAAAGACACCAAATGAAAGCAGAACTTCTAAAGGCCTCACTCAGACATCCAGGCTTCCCCAGAGTGAAGTGATCCCCTTTTACAAATAGAGGTATTCCTATCATCTATACAGGTGATTGAGGGTTTGTCTCCACGTGTGTCTCTTTCCACACGGCGATGACAGCAGCAGCCCCAACCCAAGAGGAAGTGGTGTCTTTGGTCGGGGGCCGCCATGACGCTGCTTCCTGTCCCCATGACTGAGTTAGAGTTTCCAACGGGCTGTAGTTAAAAGAGCCAGAGGGCGTGCTGTGTATCTTCAGTCTGTTAGTCTGTCTGTCCGTGCGTTTGGTTTGTTCCTCTTTCACTGTGGATTAGTAACTCACGCCACGCTGTTATTTTGCCTGCAGCTTGCCTGAGGTGAAAGAACGCTGGTTGGATACTCTTCACAGGTAAGCACTACTATTTTGTTTGTTTTTATTGGACCTTAATTTAAACAGGGAGTCACCATTTAGACCAAGGTCTCTTTCGCAAGGGAGCCCTGCACATACAATTCATAGACCAAAAAATACATAAAAAATAAAATGACCAACTAAACTACAGCACTATTAACTCTATACATACGGTAAATGTCACTTGATTGTGCCGTAAATGGCTAACCTGGTTACTGGGTTAAACTATACAATTATTTGTAATAACCCTTTTATCTTATTTTTGGGGGTCTCTGCTTACATATTATAGAAAGATTGTGGGATCTATCAATGTATTTGTAGTAACTTGCAGTATCAATGGGACTGTACTGTCTATGTCATTCAATTACATACAGTATAAGATATAAAATGTATGCACGCTTGACTGTAAGTCTCTTTGGATAAAAGCATCTGCTAAATGGCATATATTATTATATTAATTAGTATTGGGCTATGTGTAGAATTAGTATTGGAAGGTAGTATAAAGACATCTGTGATGGAGATAGGAACTGTATTTTAGTTAATATTACCATTCTTCATGATATCACAACTTATAGTAAGTATATAGTTAAACATTTTCTGTCATACAATTATTAGTGGTAATCATCCTTTTCACTCATAATCAAATTAAGATTTTATCATATTGACATATCCATATTCCCCCCATATCCATATGGCTCACCAGAATAACTAGGGATTTACTTGAGATCAATCAAATATTAATATTTGTATGTACGTCTTTTAATCTTTCCAGGAAAATAAAAGCAGCAACAGAGAGGGCAGGTTCTATCACACCCCTCCCAAGTGTTCTGATGAAGGTGCTGAGCAACAGTATCACAGTAAGTTTCTCACTAAGGGTCCCGTCCCAAATGGCACCCTATTCTGTATACAGTACACTACAAAAGTATTGAACTATAGGGAACAGGGTGCCATTTGGGATGACGCTTTAGCTTACTCTCCAGTGTGCTAAATATACAGCAACAGCAATTAGAACAGCTGAAACAGAGAAGAGGTGTGTGATTTATTACCATAGCACATACTGTGTCGTATGTAGACCTATTCCCTCATACCTTACTCAGATTCTCCTTACCAAAGGTGGTGATGGCAGATACTGTAGAAAAGATGGATCTGCTTTCGCTTGTCTGCAGTCGGTCATTGATATCGAGATACCGTTGTATTGCTCGGCTATTGATTTCAAGATATCATTGTGTTGCCAATTCATAATATTCACTCTTATTCAATCTATTGCTCTCATGTTGATGGGCTTTGATGGCTCTGAAGAGGAATGTACTGTAACCTCTAGAAAGGGCCATTATCAGTAAAGATATAACCTCTAGAAAGGGCCATTATCAGTAAAGATATAACCTCTAGAAAGGGCCATTATCAGTAAGGACGGAGTATTGGACATTCTTAGAAAGGCACTCAATGCAGACACACATTGCAGCATGTCAAAACATGATCTATGATCATTCAGACATTATTTATAGGCCTTTGTTTGACGCCATGTACATATAGAATTAGAATGAGCATACATTGACCTTTACCGAAATAGTATAATTGCTTCTGGAAGGAGTCGACTTTATCTTCAACAACTTTCTTCTGCATTATAGATAATTCTCTCTCTCTCTCTCTCTCTCTGTGTTTAAGGTTAAAACTCTAACAGGAAGTGACATGGACCCGTTTATCGAGTTTCCCCTTGATGTGAGTACCGTACAGTACAGACCCTGCTTCTGCTTCTCTCATCCATGTGTCAATTGTTCTGGAAACACCTTTGGTTTCCTTAGACCTCAGGGGGAAAATATAAGGTTTATTTTTAGGTTTGATGGGGGAATTCGAACTACTGCAATCTGTTGCTCAGATAATAAGCACTTACATAACACAAGTGTATTCATTGTAACAGTTGATTGATACTGTACAGTGATGATGCTTTTTGGAGGGTTTGTGTTTCGTTCAAATGGAGATCCTTGTGTTGAACTTGTACATATTGGTGTGAAAGTGGTGGGTGTTTTTGAGGGGGGTTTCTGGGGGGGGGGGGGGTAAATTCTGAGGGGTAAATTGTTTGTGATGGAGGAGTTTAAGGAGGGAGTGTGGGCGGGTAACACTCTTACCACCCTACACCCTCACATGGAAACAGGCGTGCAGACACAGGAGGAGTGGTTTAAGGGCATAGAGCAGAGGCTCTTCCCCTCCCTCCCCTGCCACACGTTCCTCACACATTCTCATGACAACATCTCCTGTTTTGTGTTTCTAGGGCGGCACAAAGATCCCCACCCTGCCCAGGGAGTTGTGTAACGCAAATGCAATGCAGCCCATTGGTGAGTTTGAACATCGCTGAAAAACAACGTCATGGTATCAGTTAGCACTACTGTATACTGTGCCCAATACTGCACACTACATCTGTACCTACTCAAGTTCTCTAATTACTTGGCTTCTTTCATAACAGAAAAGGGCGGCAACAGTAAGAGAAGCATCAGCATCTTGAGGAAATTGAAGAGGACTTCCACCCTCAACAGCATGTCCTCCTGTCCAGATACAGACTCCAAGAGCCAACTGTTTGGACAGCCTCTCTCCAAGATCTGCCCAGAGGATGGGATGCTTCCCAAGCCCATCACAGTACGTCACTCTACCACAACTATCTTGGTTCTGTAACATCTTGGTTCTGTACTGTCTTTGTATGTCAGATTGTCATCATTTGGACAAGGTGTGTGGCTGTGGGCATTGAGTGAGAAAGATTTTATTGATTGTGCGATATAACATAGCACTTTCAATTCATGAACTGAACTGCCATAATGAACTGCCATAATGAGTTGTAGTGAGAGCTGTTGATTTGACCCGCACCTCATTCTACCAAGCGTCACCTAGGGTAGCGTCACCTAGGGTAGCGTCACCTAGGGTAGCGTCTGCTAGTCTGCTAGGGTAGCGTCACCTAGGGTGCGTCACCTAGGGTAGCGTCACCTAGGGTAGCGTCACCTAGGGTAGCGTCTGCTAGTCTGCTAGGGTAGCGTCACCTAGGGTAGCGTCACCTAGGGTAGCGTCACCTAGGGTAGCGTCCGCTAGGGTAGCGTCCGCTAGGGTAGCGTCCGCTAAAGTAAATAAACCCTTTTAACTAAACACCTTGGTAGAATGAGGTGCATGTCAATTCAATAGTTAGGAATCATTATGGCTGTTCAGTTTCTGAAATGATTTATTGATTAGGGCACTTGATTAATTAGGTCATTAAATTGTCACTAATAAGTGCAGTTAACAAAGCATTTGATAATGGTTGCTAAGAACCTGCCTGTCTGCAACCCAACCATAGATTTGATCTACATGTGATGTTCCAGCTGATAAACACGCACAACGCACCAAACTCCTATCTCACTCTGACTCTGCCCTCCCCCTCACAGAACACACACACACACACAGCAGGTTGTTTGATTTGCTCATGCCTTTTCTCAGCCTGGTCTGACCTCTGCTTGTTCTTCTCTCTCCCCACCAGGAGATATTGGTGCTTCTGTGGAAGAAAGGCCCCTCCACAGTTGGGGTGTTCAGGACGACATGCAACAATAAGACCCTGAAGGCCATCAGGGAGCAGCTCAACAGTGGGACGGCGGTGGAGATGGATGCCCTGCCCGTGGTTCTCCTGGTGGGTCTACTCAAGGTAAAGAGTCATCCATCTGTTCACTCATCTGTCCCATCTGTCCGTCCATCCGTCCGTTGGACACTCTCGCGACTTATCAGCAGTCTTCCATTGTGTTCTAACCTCCAACGCCTTCCCTTCTAATTACAGAGTTTTCTGAACGAGCTCCCGGGACGCCTGCTAGTGTCGGAGCTGTTTGAGACCTGGATGAAGGCCCTGGAGAGTGAGGATGTCCACCAGAGAGGCTTGCAGCTCAAGAGGTAAGCTACCAAACACTAATGAGCTGATGCTAGGCTAAAAGTAGCATTAGCTAGCCAGTACTAGGACCAACTGTTAATGCTATGCTAAATGTGGCATTAGTGCTAGCTACTATAGCTACTAGCTACTATACCACCTGTCCAGTCACCCCCATTGGTGACCTATAAAACTGTAAGCTATGCAAATGTAAGACTAACGTAGGCGTTTGGTTGAATACAAAAATCCCTGAACTTTTCCATTGCTGTTGTAGGTGTGGCAAAGCATATATTCAGGGGACTTTTGAATGGAGTTTTTCAGAGATTCAGATAAAGAGGAAGTAGTGTCTCTCCCCTCAATGTGTATATTTCAGACCAGGCACTTCTCTTTTTTCATTGAATTCCCCTCTCAAAAAGAGAAGCTTAAAATAATAATTAAAAAAAGAGCGGCAAACTGATCTACATTTTCTTCCTGTTCTTTCTCTCCTCCCTTCTCTCTTCCTTCCTCCTCTCAGGGTGGTTGACAAGCTACCAGGGCCTAACATCCTGCTGCTGCGGAACATTCTGTGCATGCTCCACCACATCACGAAGAGCAGGCTTGCCAACAAGATGGACGCCAAGAATTTGGCGGTGTGCATCGCTCCCACTCTGCTGCGGAAGGATGACATGTCCTTAGACGTGCAGACCGTGGACAAGGTGAGAATACGGTTCTGACTGGACTCTTTGAAGCTGCCAATGTGGTTTTCATGCACTGAAAACCAAAGTGTGTGTGTGTGTTTTGTGTGTCTGTGTATAGGCCTGTGGTTTTGCAAGAACTTTACCCTACAGTAGTCAGCACTGAAACAGGACTGAGTTGTTCAGTGAAAGGAGATGCCAACCCTCTTTCTAAGTAATGTTGACCTTTTATGTTCTTTGTGATGTTTCCTTTAGGTGGTAGAGCTGACAAGGTTCCTGATAGAGCATTGCAGTGAGATCTTTGGAGAAGACATCCTGAGCCTTTTGGGAGATCCCGATGAAGATAGCTCAGGTAAGCGAACTGGGCTGCTTTAGGCGCCACTCTTTGCAGTGCTACACATTGAATCACAGAAAATGAGAACATTCTGTGAACACAGATTTCTGTGAACACATTTCAAAGTAGTACAATGGGAATAGGAATCATACACTGCAACTGATCAATGTTCTGCCTCTTTCTCCTCAGAATCTGTGTCGTCACAGCGGCACGACTCTGCGTATGACAGCACCGACCCGGACTCTGAGGGGGACAGCATGGGGTCCATGCAGGGAGAGGGGGAAAGTGGCAGCTCGTCCCCATCTCTCCTCTCTGCGTGCAGGATGGAACGTGGTACTGTCCCCTCCTGCCCTACCAACGCCATCTTCCACACCTTCACCAACAAGACGCCCTTTGACCGCCGCTGCTCAGAGCCAATCATCTTCCCCTCTGCTGGGAAAAGGAACCTGGCCCGTAGCCATGACGACTTCTCCGTAGAGGGCCGGGACTTTGAGGAGCAGCCACTAAAAAAGCAGATCTCTAATGACTCCTTCCTGCTCCCGGGGCATGGTGCCGCTACCAGGCCTGCTGCCACACTGTCCCTTCCCAAACTCGGCAGCAGCCATCCGTCAGGCTCGTCATCCTGCTCCCTGGAGAGCACCACCTCCAACGCATCGGAGGGCTCTGTGTTTACCAGCTCGCCGCTGGCCTCCCCGGGCTGCCCACGCAGGGCCCAGTCCACACATCCGAGGGCGGACACGATGGAAGTGGCCAAGCGACGCACCCAGTCCATGAAGGTGAACAGCAAAGCCCTGATGACGACCAAGAGCCTGGGAACCTTCGCCCGAATCAGTCTGAAGAAAGGCCACATCCAGAAGGAGAAACCTTTCCCCTGTGGATCCCTCCAGGAGGACTCCCAGAGTGAAGCCGAGGCCCCGCTCAGGCAGAAGCATCCCCTGTCTGCCATAGAGGCCTTCCAGCAGCTGGATAGCAGACTGCCCTCGCAGCCCCCCTCATACGAGCAGGCAGTCCAGAGTGTGGCTCAGCTCACCCTGTCACATTACGGCTCCATGACTGTCAAGGCCGCAGCTGCCACTCTCAGCAGGAATTCCCGCCCAGCCTCTATGAACGCAAACTTCATGTACTCCTGTACCGTCAATCAATACACAGACTGCTTCTCTCAGGGGACAGACAGTGATGATGTCACCGCAGTCCAACAACATTCCGGCGGATTCCGGCAGCGAGCGATGTCTGAGTCTGTGTCGAGAGCACACCATGAGACTGTATCACGGAGGTGCAGCCAGCCTGTGTTCGAGGAGTATTCTTACGCCAAGGAGTCCTACGTTTAATTACCTTTATCTGACATATCTCACTTTTCACTTTGAATGTACACAAACTGTAATGTACAACTGCTAGGTTGAACTTGCTGAGTACTACTGTTTAGAGTACAGAATGAAAGATATTTCACCTGAAAAGCTATTTATGAAGGTAGATACTCCTCTAGTGTACCTACAGCAAAGCTATGTAAATAATCTGAATCTGAATCTGCAGGTATTTTGGATATATCTCCTTCAGTTTTACTTTTGTTAATATACTGATATGTACTGTACATAAATGTGTGACTTTGTGAAAATGTGTGTATTTTTGTGTCTTGACTCTACAACATATGTCCTTCCACTACAATAAAGCACCTTTATGTTACATTGTGACTTTGTTCTCCAGTTATTAAGTCTGTACACTTTTTGGGGGATTTTTTGGGGGGGAGGGGGGCCCTAGGAGCACTCAAGTCCTGTGACTTTGCAGCTTTGGCTAGAATCGATTGGCCATTGCAACCCCAAGCAAGCAGTTCCACTCAAAAACAACCTTGTGCTCATGCAAGTACAAGAGATGAGCTCCCATACATACATAAGCCATACTGCTTTCTCAGTTCATCCCATGGGCTCCACTAACATTAACACAGCCATTTTAGAAGGATTGTAGGCTTGTAGATGTTTGCGTTATCTTACTGTTTGTGTTGTCTTACCATTGTCACACTAAGAACACACAAACCAATCTGGAACCAGGCTAGGTTAGATGGACTTCCTCTCACCATTCAACAACGCCATTAGCAAATGCATTAATGAGGAACTAATATGGGCCATGCAGGGTCGGGGCTGTGAGTATTAGACCAGTTAGGCCCGGCTTGCCGGGCTGTGAGTATTAGGCCAGTTATGCAACACAATCTAACAGCCTTCATTAAGAGAACAGCATGCTCTGGCTGGTGGCTCACAGAAGAGGAAACCAGACGCTGATCACGTGGACGGATTTGGTTTTTCTCTGAATTGCTTGTTGTCGTGGCTGCCTTGATGAGCCAATCCGATGCCATGGCTTCCCTTTCCTCTCTCAACTTTTTAGTTTGAGGTTTCCTTTCTTAGCGTTGGTCTCTAATTCATTAATGGTGTTCAGTTCTAGTAGGCTTTCATTTTCCTGCAGGGCAAACACCCTTATTGGACTAAAGTATTCATTTAACTGTGATTATTAAGGCCTTACCTACTCATGACTATTCTCACCAAGAAGGATTAATTTCCTAGACTTCCTAGAATCTTTCCTAGATGAATTTACTAGGAGCATGATTAATTTCCTAAAATCCAAGATGCCTGTTAGGCCAGTAGCCGTGATGAGAAAAGAGAGTAACCGACCAAGGGCAACGTGACCGTCCATAAAAATCTGTTGATGTGCCCTTGAACATTGCACTTAACACATTGCTCCAGGGTCATGCGTATTAATACACACTTGCACATGTGTGAAAGAGGACAAATATAAGCACCCACCATATTATTATTATTATTTTGGGAAATGTCATTACAATACTTAAGCAATGGGAAAGAGAGACGTGAAGAGAGCTGCATTAACACACAAAGCATGCTGTTTGTTTTCTGAACACATTCTGGGGACTGTGTGAAGAGAATATGAAGCTATAGCCAAAAGGCGATGTGATGTTTTTCAGGTCCTGTAGACCAGGGCTGCCCAACCCTTTCCTGGAGATCTACCTTCCTTTTCAGTCCAACCCTAATTCAACACACCTGATTTTACTAATTAGCTGCTCAACAAGACCTTAACTAGCTGAATCAGAAATGCTCAATTAGGGTTGGACTGAAAACCTACAGGAAAGTAGATCTGAGGCTGCCCTGCTCTAACCGCTAGCCTAACTGCCACTATACATCTGCATTTGACAGTTGAGGTACTAGCATCATGCAGGCGTGACACAGCCTGACTTTAGAAAAATGTTCTTATGTCCTGTAGTGACCACAAGCTCGTCCTCCCCAATTAAGGTGCTACCAACCACCTGTGATTACAGTACATGTATTTTTTTTACAGCACATGAAGATCCAATGTTTTATGTTGAACCTAACCATTATGAGCCTTACTGACCATAGATAACAATAGAATAAAGCATGATGGGGACTGAGGCTGAGATTAAGACCACAGAGAAAGGGGTCAGCCAGGTTACTGTAACTGCACACATTACTTCTATACCTCCAACTACAAAAGGTAAAAACATTTTCAAAAAGAGCTAATGTGAAAAGACCTGATTTTATTGGTCAAAATACAAATTAGTGGAAAAAAGATCAAAATTGGGCTGCCTGTGTAAACGCAGCCATTGAGCCTTGTAAAGTAAAGGGCTGGACTGAGTGATTGACAGAATTAATGGATGTTTCTACGTCAGTATAAGAACATGGTGTCTACAGAAATGACTAATGAGCAAAGGCACACTACAATACCAGGCTGTGCCCTTTTACAACCCTTAATGACCGGTGACAGCACTAAACAATGTACACCCAGAGAGAGTACAGGGTGAAGGGAGGGTGAGGGAGGAGGTCGACAAACATCAATACAGCATCACATACTTTTAATGAATGGGAGACCCTATCCCTCCAGCTATTCAAAGGAGGACGTAAAGGGATGGGTTGAAAATAGCCCTTCTGAGATTTTTTATTAAAGTGTCCATGGGCTATATTGGCCTCTTGTCAGAATTGGGCTGCCTGTGTAAACGCGGCCTAAGTCATGTTTCATGCTTTCCAGTCGAAGCAGTTTGCACATATATTATGATGTTTTTGTTCGTTTTGGTGTTCGGCAGGTTTTCTTTCTCACTAATCATGTAAATGTTGACCCCCACAACTGATGTAGCCTAATTAATTTGCTTAGTGTTGTAACTCTTTCTGTTACGTTTTTAGCTAATAACACACAAAACAAGCAATTATGTTCGCTTTGCCATAGCGTATAAATTAAACACAGAAGGGATAGTGCGACAAAGCTGGCCGACGTTTCTCACATTAAAAAGGTTTACAATATGACTGGAACAGCATTTACTCAAAAATATTTGTTTTATTTTCCATAAATAGTATAAATACATAGACTTAAAAAACAAGGATAAAAGTCACATTGAGAGGAGGTGTAAAAGATACAGACACTCATGTCATCCATCCTTGCCTGAACTGAAAACCATGTGCTTCTCCCACACATAATTAGCAGGCCAAATCGGTGGGAGGGCTATCGATTATCAATGAACCAATAACTGTTCAAACATACATTAACAACAATTACACAATAAAGAATAGACTGAATGGGATGAAATGGTTGGAAATATATAAACTATGGTTTGAATATGAATAATGGTATATAGGCAGGTACCTGGTACACTACATCATATAAATACACATTCACAAATACAATTAAATATGGAGAAAATGTCTGTGTGTGAGTGGTGAGGATCAGAGAACCTAATTTAAAAGATAGAGTGTAACCACAAATATTGCATCATTACTGTTTGTACAAACTTGCATAGTTGCAGCCAATCACTGGTATAGAACAAAGGCATAGAAATGCAATGTTTACTTTTACCACAGTGGTTTCACCTCTGTCACTACATAGATCTAGCCTGTGTCTACTTCCTGTGGCATATATTCCTTTCTTTCACTTTTGGGGTTATTTAGGCTGCGTTTACACAGGCAGCCCAATTCAGATATTTTTTCCACTAATTGGTCTTTTGACCAATCAGATCATCTCTGAAAATTGGTTAAAAGACCAATTAGTGGAAAAGAATATCATAATTGGTCTACCTGTGTAAACGCAGATTAGGTTTGTCTCATGCTTTCCATTTTGAAACAGCTATCTTGAAAGGATTGACACAAATGTAAGATGAGAAGTAGGTACAGGGAGTGAAGGTTTAATAACTGATGGACACAAAACAGAACAGGAACAGTGTCTGGACAGGAACACATAACAACAATTAATGCTGACACAGGGAACACCACCGAGGAACAGACAGAGGAACAGACAGATATACAGGGGCAATTAGCCACGTGAAGAGCTCTGCTGCGTGTAATGATGGGTAGGGAGGGGGAGCGGGAGCAGGCGTGACATAGCTCATATATTATGAACTTTCTTGACGTTTTTGTTTGTTTTGGTGTTCGGCAGGTATTTTTTGGGGCAAGTCGAAGTGCGATAGCCGAAGTCTATGCCCCTTTTTCTGTGATTGGTCAACAGTACTACTAGTAGGAGTGGGAACTATGGACGGATTCTTCAATTAAATGTTTGTCATTCAATGAGAGACGACTAATACTGTACCAAACATCTTAGATGTAAAATTGCGCAACTAAGACCTCTGCAAAACATCTAAATTAATTACATATTTATCAGATTCATTCAGACTATTTTGAGGTGTTATGGCTATGTTGTTGCTATGGTGGCTGAAGAGGGAACTACAACAGAAATATTGGGGGGTTTTTTCTCATTTTTCAGGTCTTTACGGAGTATGCGAGCACAGACGTTCCTTTGCCTAGCCGAGTTCTGCTAGGAGCAAGCCAAACCTGCATGCGGACACCTTTAGAGAACTGATAATGCTGTTTGTGGTTGACATGTACATTTTGTTACAGTTTCATATAGTTTTGTTTAGCCTTTTTTAAACGCCATATAAGCAGAGCAAAATAAGAACATTTCAAATGTGGTTCCATTCCACTCATGCATGACTAGTGTTCTCTCTGTTTAGTATGAGACCACCACTGCTTCCTGATCACAGTGAGAATGTTTAGAATGCTAAACAAAGTGTCAATTTAGGATACAGTATACCACTTATGTACATACAGTGCCATCAGAAAGTATTCACAACCGTTTAATTTTTCCACATTTTGTTATATAGTGGGATTCAAATAGATTTAAACTTCTTCAGGATCGGTGGGTCCCCTGCAGGATGGTTGGGCTAACGTAGGCTAATGCAATTAGCATGAGGTTGTAAGTAACAAGGATTTCCCAGGACATAGACATATCTGATATTGGCAGAAACATTTAATTCTTGTTAATCTAACTGCACTGTCCAATTTACAGTCACTAGTGAAATACCATGCTATTGTTTGAGGAGTGCACAGTTTTGAACACGAAGTTATTAATAAACAAATTAGGCACATCTGAGGAGTCTTCATACAACATTTTGAACAGAAATGCAATGGTTCATTGGAAGTCTAAAACTTTGCACATATACTTCTGCCATCTAGTGGTCAAAACCTAAATTGCACTTGGGCTGGAGTACATTACGGCCTTTCTCTTGTGTTTCAAAGATGGTACACAAAAAAACTTTGGTTTTTTTCTTCGTATTGTCTTTTACCAGATCTAATGTGTTCTCCTAAATTCCTTTCACATTTTCACAAACTTCAAAGTGTTTCCTTTCAAATAGTACCAAGATAATGCATATCCTTGCTTCAGGGCCTGAGCTATAGGCAGTTAGATTTGGGTATGTTAATTTGGGGGCGTGAAATTTTAAAAAAGATCCTTAAAATCTTAAGTCATTTTTGTCAACAATATACACAATTCTCTAATGCCAAAGTTTAAGAACATTTATAAAACAATTATGAAAAATAAAACAGTATCTCGATTAGAAAAGTTAAATTCCCTAAGTCAATACATGTTAGAATCACCTGTCACGTTGTATAATGATAGGAGACAGGTGCAGGAATACCAAAGTTTTTGTTATTTCTCCCTCCAAAATAGTGTACGCCATGAACCTGACGAGTCATGAACATGACGTGGCTGAAGCCGTGGCTGAAGCCGAATACAACAAGTGTAGACGGGCCATAGCGCAGGTGGTTACCTCCCGGAACTATCCGTGGCTGACCCATTCCCGTCTGCCAGCTGCTCTCCAGAGCACATTTGCCACTCTCCCCATTACCCCAGGGCTGACGTTTTCCACTCTCCCCACTCTCCCCATTACCCCAGGGCTGACGTTTGGCGCTGGGGTTGATGACATTCTGGAGCAGACCGATAAGGTTTGTAGGAACCGGGAGACCCTGAGGCGGTTCATGCTGCCTCCTCAGGTCCCGGGTCCAAGGCAGACGGACCGTCACCACCCACCTGCACCCGAACTACGGTGGGGTCCCTCTCCTGCCCCATCACCTTGTGCTGAGGGACAACAGCGGGGAGGGCACAGCGTGCGGTGGAGCAACAACCTGTCAACCGTCACTGCCATAGGGATGTGCCTGGGGGACCCAGGCGCTCGGGGCGCCAGAGGAGAGGCGGGCCCCGGCAGGACCCCTGACACACCCTTCCTCAGCCTCAGCCGCTTCTCCCGTTCTCAAAGGGCAAAGTGGGAGGAGGGTGTGGAGTCCCCCTGGGTGTTGTCCACAATGCTCGAGGGGTACTGACTCCAAATCCGGTGCCGGCCCCCGTCCTTCAGGGGCCTTCGTGTCACCACTCCTTTCTCTTAGGTGGGGTGGAGATGCTGAGGATGTGCCGCCGGGAGCTGGTCAGCACAGACGCCTCCCAGATCGGCTGGGGGGGTGTGACCTAGGGCAGGTCGGTCAGTGGCTGTTGGCTACCCCCTTGGAGCGGCCAGCACATCAATACATGAGAGCTCCGAGCTGTACTGCTGGTCCTGCGGTCTTTCCTTCTACATCTGAAGGGAAGACATGTCCTGATGAGAATGGACAACACCGCAGTGGTGGCTTACATCAACCATCAGTGTGGACTGAGGTCCCACCGCCTCTATCTTATGGCACGGGAGCTCCTTCTCTGGGCTCAGGGACGTCTAGCGTCTCTATGCGTAGCGCACTTACCTGGTATCCTGAATGTGGCAGCGGATATGCTCTCGAAAGAGGGCCCGCCGCCTTGAGACTGGAGCCTACATCCCCAGGTGGTGCAGCACCTGTGGGACAAGTTCAGGAGGGTGCAGGTGGACCTGTTTGCCTCCCTGGACAATGCACACTGCCCCCTGTGGTACTCCATGTCGGAGCCACCAGGGCCTCTGGCCTTGGATGCTCTGGCTCATTGGCCAGGGCTGGAGCTTTACGCATTTCCCCTTATCAGCCTTCTCCTGTCCCTGTTGTCTGGGACACCTTGGCAACTGCCCCTGAGACCCGACCTGCTGTCTCAGGCCGGGGGAACTCTGTGGCATCCGAGACCGCACCGCCTCAGTCTGTGGGCTTGGTCCCTGAAAGGCACCAATGGTCCATGTTAGGACTACAGGAGGTCGTAATGAAAATCTGCTTCCGCAAGCTCAAGCTCCCCACACCCACCTATGGAGACCTCATTACCACCTGGTGTCGGCTACTATGAGCGGGGTGACCACCTGCCTTCGCTTCCGAGAACAGTTCAACGGCGACCTCCGCAAGCTAGCCATCAACATGGTACCCTTCCCCAGTCTGCACTTCATGCCCAACAACGTCAAGACTGCTGCCTGTAACACCACACCCCCTGGACTCAAGATGTCCGCCACCTTCATAGGGAACAATACAGCCATCCAAGAGCTGTTTAAGTGTCTCTGAGCAGTTCACTGCCATGTTCCGTCGCAAGGCCTTCCTACTGGTACACCGGGGAGGGCATGGATGAGATGGAGTTCACCGAGGCAGAGAGCAATTTGAACGACCTGGTTTTGGAGTACCAGGATACCATCGCTGAGGGTGAGGTATATGAGGATGAAGAGGAAGAGTCTGAAATCCAGAGCCAAAATTTTACTTTCTTAAACCATCAAATAATGGGCTGTTCGAAAACCAACAAAACCGTAACAAAGAGCAGATACATCCCATTACATTTACACAACTACGGTACCACTTGAATAACATTTATAAAAGAAAAATTGTTGCTTTTTCTGTATATAAACTATATTGAAGCAACTTTATAATGAGCTTTTTCTCCTAAATGCATTTTATTAGGCAATATTTGAATTAAAGTAAAGATTTCGTTTTTCCATACTGCACAGTGCATAGGATTCTATGTATTATTGAACTGTACATAAGGGTCCATAAGAGTGGAGTGGAAGACCATCATATTAAAATGAAATTACTTGAGCTGAATATATGTCAGTCCTGCATAAAATGTAAATGCCTTTCTTTGCTAGCCCCCCCCCAATCAAAAAAAAAAAAACTACTAGCAGGCAACCGAGGAAGTGATGTAACAGCAGTTACACTTCCTGGAAATCGTTGCTATGACAAACATCAACAACTCGACGCTTCTTCACTTTCATTTAGCTACCAGTTTTAATGTTTTTATCAAATAATACGGTTTGTTTTCATTAGAATAATTTTGCTAGTTAGAGATTAGTTTAATTGCTAACAGTAAGTCGAAGAATGACATCCCTTTTACAGCCTCAAAAGGAGGCTCCAAACGGGACTTACACATTCGCCAGTCGCCCAAGACCTGTTCAAAACCGCACCAAATACAGAGAGCCCGCCGCGGAGCAGTACGTTTGATAGACATAACGACATATGCTGTCAGTAACTGACAGTTTAGCCAAAAGCTCACATCAGCAGCATAAACAACTAGACTTTTTGCATAATGAAATGGGTAGCTAGCATATAGCCAGCATAGGAGAGTTGGGGTCAGTTCCATTTCGATTCCTGTCAGTTGTTGTACTGTATGTGTTGCAGGGTCAGGCAGCTGAAATGGTGCTAGCAAGTGTTCAGGTTTTCAATAAGTAGGCTATCCAGTCTTGATTGATTAAAAAACAGGTGCAATACCTGGTGCATTAATGTAACTGCATTAGTGCACGGCTGTGGATAAGTGTATGCTAATTCGTTTTTTATCAAGATTGTACATAGAAAAAAACATGTGAGCACCTGTTTCCTTGTCATGCAGAAGTGATGGACAGAGCAATTATGGAAACATCATGTACGACAGACGTGTTGTCAGGGGAAACACATATGCCCAGCACATCCTACCAGTGGTGAGTTTCCAGCTCACCAAGTCAGATATTGAAGGTGATAACCACATTGGTAAAATGTTTCCATTACATATTGTATCATTATGTATTGGCCAGGCAGCTCAGCCTGACCCTATTGAGGTCCAGAGACAGCAGGAGTCCAGAAGGAGATCGGTCGCTCGGAAGCGTGCCATGGAGCAGTTCAGGCCCAGGACTCCAGAGGCTTTGGAGGGAAGGAAGCACATAGATGTACAGACAGGTAAAACCTAAATCTATGGTTAAAACAGAACAACATCTCAGCTGCCTACTGTCATTGTTGATTGATTAGACAACACAGAGGTTGGATTATTTCCAGAGCTGGAAATAATTATTTGGATTATTTCAGAACTTTATCTTGAGGAGCTGAATGATCGCATAGAGGACACCAGCGTCGAGTGCCAGACCGATGCCTTCCTGGACAAACCGGCCACCCCCCTCTTCATTCCTGCCAAGTCCGGTAAAGATGTGGCCACACAGATAGAAGAGGGAGAGGTATTACGTCTTTTTATTTTTCCTCTTCTTGATTGTTGTGCAATGAAAACAATTTAACATTTGTGAAGGAGCTTCCTTCAAATGGATTGGCAACAGGGTGAAAACACGTTAGGCATGTATTTGTATTTATTATGGATCCCCATACTCTTCCTGGGGTCCAAACAAGATTACGGCGATTACATCAGAAAACATATAAACAAAACATTACGTCATTCAACACATTATTACACCACTACTCTACCACTACATATCTACAATACAAAATGTATAATATAACAATGTGTGTGCCTGTGTGGGTGTGTCTCTTCACAGTCCGCATTGTTCTATAAGGTGTAGTTTAATCTGTTGAAACAGTATATTTCAAAATGTATTCAACAGACTTTTAACCCACTTTAACCCCTCCTGCCCATGTCCCCTGCCTGGCCCTGCAGCTGTTTGACTTTGACATGGAGGTGCGCCCGGTGCTGGAGGTACTGGTGGGGAAGACTGTGGAGCAGGCCCTGCTGGAGGTCATGGAGGAGGAGGAGCTGGCCAGCCTGCGGGCACAGCAGCGGGCCTTCGAGGAGCTCCGCAACGCCGAGCTGGTGGAGGTGCAGCGGCTGGAGGAGCAAGAGAGACGCCACCGTGAGGAGAAGGTACAGGAACAGGACCACCAGACATGGCTGCTGCCACACGGATACATGTCACCAATTCTCAGGCCAAAGATAAATGAAGGGATAGATTAGCTTTAAAAAGTTAATGTCCATTACTCTCAATAGTGCAACAGAGGTGGTTTGTTAGGGTGCTGAGTGGTGGACTGCTTGCCTGAGACCTGAAAACATTCGCTTCCTGAGTGAATGCCTAGGCTTTTACTAGGGAAGCCAGTGCCAATTAATCAGCCTGCAGGGATTGACATTAAGGTCTGAAAGGCAATCGCCCATTGGGCAAGTCAGCAGTATTTTGGTGTTCCCCAAAATTATGATAACTTGCCAGAACATTTAAAGTAGCAATTTTTACCAACACATGGGAGGAACCAGAAAGGCCAGACTATTGGAATTCTTTGCATTTTGGTTGTTATCAGTCAAGTAAAATAAAACACCTGACAAATGGAGCAACCTCAGAGCATGCTTAACTTGAGCGACTGCTCAGGGCACTTTCCCCAGGCAATAAGGCAACCCTTAATGTCAATCCCTGACCTGGGTTCAATACCTGCTCAGGCACCATAGCATGAGGTTCCAGACAGACTCTTTGGAGGGAAACAGAACCATGACTTTCATTATCTCTCTTCTCTGAACAGGAGCGTCGAATCACCCAGCAGCGAGAGGTGCTGAAGAAGGAGATGGAGACTGCGGACAAGATTGCGGCGCGAGCGTTTGCCCAGCACTACCTGGCCGACCTGCTCCCCTCGGTCTACACCACGCTGAGGGAACACGGCTACTTCTACGACCCTGTGGAGAGAGGTCAGTCTTCCCTCAGGGCCCTGCGGAGTGTCCCTTGACCCTTTCCTCCAACAACTTCCTTTAGACAGTTACATAAGAGGTCGTGCTATATGAGAAGTTCAATGCACAAGAGAGGACTGCCAAGACTGGTATTAGTTTGGTATTTTATTAGAATTCCCATTAGCTGTTGCGATGGTAGCAGCTGGTCTTACTGGGGTCCACGTGAAGATCCATGGAAGAATCTCACTGCATACTCCTCGCATCCTTGCTCCTTGCCTCCTGGAGGTGGTCAGAGGGGAGGGACATCTGGCTTTCTCATCCAATGGGTTTTGAGGAGGCGAGGAGAGAGGACGCACGGAGTATGCAATTGAGATTCTCCCTATGTATAGTTCGAGTACCAACATATTATGTATTTGGTTCTAAAGATACATGCATATTTACAATGTTTAACATTCAATGTGGGTTTTTTTTCGCGTGTGTGCTCTGGTCTTCTCTAATGTCCAGATATTGAGACTGGCTTCCTCCCGTGGCTGATGGCTCATGTCAGTAACACTTTGGAGAAGAGATACGTGGCAAGAGCAGTGCTGGACAGTAAGTGGATGAATGCACTTCTGAGATTTTTCAAATATCAATACTTTAAATCTTAGTATCTGTGCAGTTATCACATTCCAATAGGCCTACCACAGAAGTGCATTTACTGTAAGGCCCTCTTGAGATTTAACTGGTCATAAACATTGTTTTGGCTCCATCTAGTGGCTATTGTTTAATACTACAGAGGCTATTGTAATTTAGAGAACCACCCCCCTGACATTTACAGTGCTGCAGTTCTGAACTCAAATATCCTACAAAGACCATTGATGCAACAGCAACCCATAAAATGCCATTTCAAAGACACGTGTTATGCCTATGTTATATCTGTGTTATGTCCACAAGGGGTACTAGAACCATGAGGGTTAAACCCACCCGGGTTCTTCGACACAGACCAAAGAGTTATAGCATACCCTCTCCGTATTTGTTTCAGTGCTTATCCATGATGTCACCCAGAAGAGGCTGGAGCTGTTCCAGCAGATGCAGCCCCACGACCACTCCACCCAATGAGGGCCTGTACCACTATGGGGGGACATGCAGGTAACGTCAGCCAATTCAAAAGAACCAGCATTTGTTGACAGTATAAACGAATGAATAAACCCACTGCCTGTATGCTTCTTAAGGCTAGTTATTTGATATTGGAGCCAGAACCATTGATGCTGTGAGTGTGTTAGTTTGAATGAAAGAGACCTCCCCATTCTGTCAGGCCTGAATCCAAAACGGTTATTCGGCTGTCCCCATAGGAGAACCCTTTTGGATTCCGTATAGAACCCTCTGTCGAAAGGGTTCTATCTGGAACCAAAAGGATTCTTCAAAGGGTTCTCCTATGGGGACAGCCGAAGAACGCTTTAAGCGTGTAGCTTGAAATCCATGCCTGCATAACTCAAGTTTTCATACAAATCTTTCATCCGTGTTACACACAAAAGTCAGACTTAAAAGGCGCACTTAAGTCTGACTTTTGTCACACCTTAAGTGCATCAGACTTAACATGCATGAACGATTTGTGTGAAAACTTGAGTTATACAGGCATGGATTTCAAGCAACACGCTTAAAGGGTTCTTCGGCTGTCCCCATAGGAGAACCCTTTGAAGAAACCTTTCTGATTGCAGGTAGAATCCTTTTGGTTCCAGATAGAACCCTTTCAAGTTATGATTCAGTCCTTAGAGCGATGTACTACATGTTCCTCATGCTGGCCTACACCACTTAACAGCTCCTCCCTTGAGTTACAATCAAAACCAGGATGGTAGAGTGACTGATAAAGCAGGTTGATGTTAATGTTTTTAACCACACATCTGTAAGAATAGAAGAGGCTTAGAGCACTGTTTTTACACCTGACGACACATTGCTATTGCATATACAGTAAATAACCCATACTATTATAGCCGGTCTGGTCCCAGATCTGATTGTGTTTTCTAAAGCCACAATGTTTAAAAATAAAAATATTTGCATCAGCATGTTGTTGTTAATCCAACGGTCCTGGCTAAATGCAAAAATCCATCAAGATTACGTATTGGGCATTCCTCTCCATTCAGACAGTTCCTCTCCATTCAGACAGAATCCAATCACATTATTGGTTGATATTCTGAACGGAACACCAATTTGATTATTTTAAAGTGTTTAATCTAACCCAGACAGCACCTTTAATCACATGTACTGTACGTAATGTAATCCATTACAAAGTGAATCTCTGTTGCTGCTACTGTGTCCAGAAAGTTAACACAAACCATATTGTTTTGTTTCTTTGCTCTGTTTTCTTTACAGGGAATGCATTTCAAATGAAAAGTTGAGGAGCTGAATGGCGAAAGGAAAATCTCTACATATCTGTGCAACACAGTACATTAAATGGTTATTGAAAAAATGATTTACTGTACTTATAGTCATGATTTGAAAATATCAAACAACTGTCTACAATAAAGACTATAGATTTAACTCTTAGCATTTTCCACATCCATTAGTCTCTGGTTTCATGGACAGTGCTTTTATAGCCTATTAGTTTCCTGTCCTTACCCTTAGTGTTGTAGACAGAGTTTACTGACTTTGATGTGATGTGTTGTAGGCTTGTGTTTCAGTAGCCCATAATCTGCAATTGGTGGCTTGAGTTATTTTCCCCACTGGTGTAGTCATTTTCCCAAAATTCTGTTTGTGTTTCTTGAAATTATACTGGTGTTCATTCACTAAATTCCGGTTTACAAAAAGTCACATCCCTCAACAACAATCTTATAGTATTTGTGCTAGTGCCTTTACTTGAAAGTAATATTCTAAAACAAAAATATTGGTTACTTAAATGGTTACCAAACAAAACATTAGCTCTTGCGCTCATACCATTATGCAAAACATATTTTTTGTTTGTTTTGAAACCAATAAGACAAATGCTGGAAAGTACAGTACATCTGTGTTTCAAGACACATGTACAGTATCCTTGTTTATAAATAGATTGTAAACAATTTCCTCTTTACAAGTGGCTGTTTCGGTCCAGTTCAGCCTTTATCTATGCTATATACCGTTCTATTTTAATCTCACTCAACTATTGGTCCGTTTCCATTTATGAAACCTCCCCAACCCGTTCACAGCGTTTCCTAGGTCGAGTTTTACAGGGCGTCTGCTTCTGACGCGCGCTATTACTCAACTATACAAATAGAAACACAAGAATGGTAATCAAACAAATATACACGTGCATCTAATATATTGCTTTTGTTTGTTTATGACGCCATAGTTATTTTGTTAGAATGATTGTGTGGTATTTAATTACCACTTCCCATAATAGCCTATAGACTTAACCTACAGTAGGCATATTTTATATAGCAACAGCAATTCGTAAAATTCTCCGATTATGGGGTGTCTTTATAAAGGACTTTTTTAATGTAATTCATTTTGCTCTTTTTTGTTGTTGTAGATGTACACCATAACGCCAAAACCCTAAACCCAATGAATCATGTTAAAGCTACTATGATAATAAAAGTATGGCTCACATAATGCTCTCATCTGAATACTCTTATGATGTGGCCTCTTGGTTATCTCAAGGTCTTCCCTTCTTTACAATGACACAACTATTCCATCTGGTCTGTTTTATCCTCAAGGTCATGGAGTGAAGCCATAGTATTGGTGAAATAAATATGCTGTCTTTTATAATAGCCAAATATAACAGGCTATATCCATAAATTTATAATTGTTTGTTAGATCTAGTCAACAATGAGCAGCATGTACTATTAAGAAAAGTTGCTTTGACTGTAGCCAAAATCATATTCTGCCTGGCTGATATAGCGAGACTCAGATTATAAATGCAGGCCTACTGAGTGTTTTCAACGGTGATAAATGACACATTGTAGGTGCCCCATAAAGGGTTGTCAGGGTACCAGAAACAATGTGCCAATAAAGAGTTATTGACCACAGAATTGGGTGCCACATTGAATCACTGATCCTTCAATGGTCAACATTTTGCGTTGATAATTTAAAGCTTTGCCATGTTATTTTCACCCCAAATTAATTTTAATTACTTATCACAAATTAGGTTACTAATTTAAAAGAATGTGTCCCCATAATAAACATACACTTTTAATCCTACAGTAGATCAGTTGGAGGGTTTTGCCCATATTTTGCATTTTTCTACAAGCTTGCTTGAGTTCAACAGTTTTCAGGAGAAACTACGTGTCATTAATGGGTGTCGCTGTTGTACGAATGACGGTCGCTCTTGCCTTGCACCGGTGACAAACAGGAACTCATGCAAGCAGGCGGCAACAGTCGGAGCGCTGAAGTAGCGGAGGGTCAGCCATATTGCCGCGCTGTTACTTCTGCAGAGGAGTGTCCGAGGCTGCCCTGCGGCAGAACCATCTTAAATCACACCTGCTCTGGTAAGCCATTGTACCTATTAATGAATAGTGTATCGAATATTTATGTGAACGTGAGACTGTTGAACAGAATAGGGATGCTCACTACTTTGTTTCCGCACTTGTTGCACCACTTCTGCCGCCGCTTCCCACAAAGGGGGGAAATATAACAACAGGTGTCAGGGATTATTGTAGTAGCTTGTGGCTTGGTAAAATGCTACAAATGGAAGGTTATGTAGCTTGCAAGTGTAAAAATGTATCCATGATGCAACGGCTATTTTTATTCCAATGTTTGCTCCAAAATGCACAATTAAAGCCTATTCGAGTCGGTCGAATAATTATCTTGGATAATAATATTATGACATTTGACAACAAAGAAGATTCACTGATTAGCCCAGTAGCCTATGCTAGGTACTACAGATTTAGGTTGGTGACGTTAGGTGGACTCAACTTGTTTCCTTTGTAGTTCTGTCTACTTCTACACACGTCGTGTAACCTAATAGGTTTTGTTACTTTTGAAATAGCCTAAACAGTGTTGGCCTAATGTGTATTTTCTTCAGAAGTTAATGAAGCTCGTGGTTATTTTGTGATCCCAACTGAGGTCGCGCCCTGTTAAAGGATATAGACAAGTTGTTACATTGTAACAGACGGCAGACCCTAAGCGCAACAGTATATTTGATGTCCCTGTGATGGATAGGCTACTTTGTTTTGGCTTCACATCACCCAGTAGTAGCCAAGATGAATTGATTCTGAAGGAATATGTATCTGCAGTACACCGTGTATCATATACTGTAGGCTACATCGAACGTCCCCTAATCATTTTACCCAAGCAAGGATCACACCTAGATACCACAGTAGTGGTGCTGAAGTAAAATATTTACCTATAAGGGTGGAGACTCCTAATTTATTTCGGTGTTAAAGCTCGACTCTCCTTTTTGTGGCTGTTATGGGTGAGGCTCGTCTAATCTGAATTTCCATAGACTATTTATAAAAAATGATTCATACGGCTGTACGAGGGCTGCGTCAACCAATCTCTATTTCGCACCAGTGTTTAAAGAAGGAAGGGTAGTCCCGTCTGACTGGTTATCACCGGAGTGGCTGAAACGCGTTTATCCTCTTTCGCTCTCTCTGACAGGAAGGCACTGACTGGGGAGAAGTCACCTAGTAGGCTATCCGAAGTATTTGGAAACCAACTTTACAGCTCCGCGCACGGACCCAGGAAAAGGACACAAAATGCCTAAAGCTGTAAGTATTGCAGTGATTTTATATATTTCAAAGATGTTAATATCGTCCGAGTTCTACTGAGTTGTCTAAACATATGCTTGGTAACTAAAGAGGATATGTTGGCAGCCCTGAGTCGAGATCCAAGTAGCCCAGGCAGGCAAGAGACACGATGTCTGCTCACGATAAGAGGTACTATAAGCTATTTGTGCTGTAATGACTATCTTACACCAAATATATATTATTTTTCTATGGTTTAATTTGTAGTTTCACTTGTAGATGAAAACACAAACATCCTCACTTATATCAATACATTCTCTTGAAGATGAGAATAAGAAGTTGGCCTCTTGTAAGTAAGTGGTCACACTGTCTGAATATATGTGCTTCCTCACATGAAGTCTAGTCATCTTCATTAGTCTTACTCTCAGAAACTTTTATTTGACTTAATGTAATATCCTAGCTGAGGCCTACCTGGGTTTACAGCTGGTCATTTTTTTGGTGACATTTGTCTTTGACAGCACTTCCAAAAAAACTATGGACTTTCATTAGCCCCAGTCTCCCATCTTAGACGCTAGAAGACTAGGAGTCATAAAGTGTTAAGAGCATCACTGGAAAGTGACATCATTGTGGTGCTGGCTGCATGACACAGTAGCACTCTCTGGTACTCCACATTTATGCACACAACTTGAAAATCTGCCCCTTTTTGGTAATATAATGGCAGACCGTTTCTTTTCTCTCCACGATATCAATGATGAGGCATAAGCATCGATTTACTGCCACTGACTGGCTTCTCTCTATATACCGAAAGACATTAAATATTGCCAATGTTTTTTTTGATGATCTTGCTCCTATTTATAGCATTGGTTGGTCAACATTTTTTGTTAGGTAGTGGCTGCTTCGCTCACTACTGACTAGAAGGGCTTTCTATAACACAAACTGAGTTTCACTGACATGATGAGCAGCCCATATTGAGATTCAGTATTGTGAGTTGTGATGCAAGACTATCAACCATTTAAGTCAAAATCCTATTTACTGTGAAAAACACATCAAACCTGGTAGAATGTATCTATCATATAGATAAATAAAACTAGAGTAGAGTTCATTGGTTTAGAAGAGAAAGTAATCTGACAAGAGAAAGTTGAGATTTGAGCAGCTGAGATTGAGATCCTGGTTTGGTGTTCTCTCTCTCAACTTACACTTGTCAAAATGAGACATTGTCAGCAGGTTGACCTTTAATGGGATACATCTTGTCCTGGAGGCAGAGCCGAGTGATGTCCGCTAGATGGGCCAGCTGCAAAGTCAAAATTGGCTAAATATCGTAAGAATTCACAAAAACAAAAATTGGATTAAATTTGTCTTAAATTAAGGTTGGGAATAAAGTAAACAGTGCGGTAAAGATTAGGGTTAGGTTTCAGATTGTATGACTTTGTGGCTATGCCAGCTATTGACTGTCCTGCAGAGCTGCCTCCAGTACATGAGTCATCCCAATAAATGCCAACCTGCACATTGTCATCAAGTGAATCATGTTCCCTCCTTGGCTCTCCCTGAATCCTGTTTCACGGCCCCTTGAACATCCATTTTACAGTAAGACACACACACACACACACACACACACACACACACACACACACACACACACACACACACACACACACACACACACACACACACACACACAAATACCGATGTGGGTGTTTCCTTCTCATGTCTGAAACCCATTGTTAATAATTTGTTCTCGAGTATAATTGATAACTCAATAATATGACGATGCCTGCTGTAACGCCCTCTGATCATGTCACCCCGAATAGTCATCATGTTGGCACTTATCACATCATTATATATTTAGACATCATTATATAGTCTTTAGTTGTTAACAAAAGTTAAAACACTATGTTCAGTCAACAAGTTGGCCAAGCTGAGGTTCCCCAGTCTGCAAAACTAACCCACTATTAGAGGTCTCAGTCCTAAATACCTTATTGAAAGGGACACAGCAGGGGTGTATTCTACCCCCACTCCAGTCTCCATGGGACCTTCAGGTAGGACCCAGGTCAGCAGATAGGTCCCAGTCCAGTGGTAGTTTATGGCTATATGGTTCTGTGGGGCATTGCAGACATGTTCCCATGACAACCCCACATTGCAACAGACTCCTTTAAAGCCATACAAACCGTTGTTAAATATTGAATGGGAATGCAGCATGCAGCCCATTCTGTTGAGCCACTGTGGTGAGATGATGATCACCATCGGTCAACCAACTCATTAACCAGTGAAGGGTGTTGCATAATAGACCAGAGGTTCTCAACTGGTTTTGGCTCGGGACCCAGAATGAACCAGGTTGTCTCAGTATTCAGTATTCCCAATATTCATATCTTTAAGGCCGAAATGCAATCTAGAAAACTAGTTTTAATGCTATATTGACTGTAAATGTAGCAATTATATTACACAAGTGAACAACATTCCTACCTTTTTCATTGTCAATAATTCCATATTGATCATATTCTTGATGAAGAATGTTGGCAAGCTCACTTGTTTGAGACCACAAAATCTGCTAATTGGCGTTAATAGCTACATATTGAAAATATATTTATTGAAGATTTTTTCCCAAAGAATACATTTCTACACACTTTCTACCTTTCTACCTGGTATGTTGTTTAAATTCAGACTGCAGTATTTTTTCACCCCCCAAAAATGTATTATATTTAAAAAAAGATGTATATATATATTTTTTTACTTAGACACCCGCGATCCACTCAACCTCAATTTGGTTACGACTAGGGATGTAATGATTCACAGATACACATTGGTCCCCGGTTCAAATGTTTAATAAGATGTGAGTGCATCGGTCCGCGGGGCCCCATACGATCCAAATGTAGCATGTTCAAACGATCCAAATGTAGCATGCATCGGTCAGAAAATGTATTCAAGTGTTATTCATTGGCAGTTGACTTTTTTGTATTTTTTGTATTATTTTCTTTATACCTTCGGAAAATACCTGTCATCTTTTGTGACAACCGCATCCTCGCCTTCAGTGTGGAACTAAGCATGTAATTGTGTTGACAGTCATTGATCTACAAGTCATTTTGCATTCCCAACAACCCTAGGCACTATCAGTAGCATAGTCAAACTGCGTGCTATGCAGCTTTGCACAATGACCAACTAGAGCTATTCTGTTCGGTTTCTGTTAGATTATAAAAATAATAATCTCTGTTTTCTATTATTATTTGAAACATTAAACGCACTATGCATTATGAGGGTTGAATGCCGTAAGAACACAGAATAAAACTATTAATAAAAGTCCCATGATGGTAGTGACTGCCCATTACACTTATTAACCATCATTTATTCACATTACTTTAATCAAATCATTCAGTTGTTGTGCATATTACATTTGTTTTATTTGATGACTTTATTTCATTCCAAGTCATCATCTCATCTCTATAGAGCTGCTGCCTATGCAGCCTTACAAAATCACAATTTTAGTAGTCTGGATTTGATTTATCTCTAGATAAACTGTGCAATGTGCGCATTGAGCTCACAAAAAACCCACTGGAAATGGAATTCAAATTATTGAACCAATGTTGGTTAATTAGTTGTTTAAAAAACAGAAAATAACCAACATTTAAGTTAATCGCTCAGCACTAGTGATCTGGCACATCTGCGCGTCAACTTCAGCATTCAAATGTTTGTAAAATGGCTTGCTCTTTCTAATTTTGGTAGTTTTGCTTGAAACAATCAGTATTATGGTCATTTTTGGATATACAGGGTAAAGTTGATAATTTCATAACGAGGACAGTAATCACTTTTTCTACCCGCACTGCATGGTAGAAGCAACTCAGTCCGAGTCTGTCAACACATCCAAACAGTCTAAACTATTCGATTGAGATGAGACGGGGGCCAAATCCAAAATTGTGCTATATATTCCTTGTCTATGTCATAGCAGATTTTAAAAGATAAATATAGAGCCAGTAATGTATCAAACACTTTTAATCTGCAATAATGACAAATTCATGAGTGGGTGATGGTGATTTCAGATTAAAAGTGTGGGGGGGATTGCCCCCCCCTAACTGATATTGGGGTGGTAGATACCCAGTTTCCCTTATGGCTCAGCTCAGGTACCTACATACACCATAGACATATACATCATTTACACACACACAGACAGACAGACACACACAGACAGACAGACAGAGATCCAGTTCAGAGAGGCCCATAATTTAGAATGGAAAATGAATGTGTTTATGCAACAAATGTTAGTGTATCGCATTGAGCCAAATCACATTTGGTTTGTTGATTAATATACAAAGGACCATTTCGAGTCAGTTGGAAAGTTTGCTGTCATAAGCATATGTGTATTTCTCTTGTGGTTTCAGAATAATAATTATAGTCATTCTCACCAGAGTTGCACTTTCTGGAAATGTAGGTCTTTGCCCAGTGTATTTTTATCATTAATGTCATGTTTTCTGGTAATGTTCTGACTGAATGGCTTCAGTGACTTACCGTTAGTCGAATCGCATGAGATCAGATGTTACTCACCCACTGGTTTTTGTGTGTGTGGCGGTGCCCACTCACTTGTTCCTCTCTCTGTTGGTCTGGGTGTGTTGACTTAGGGTGCCCCAGTTTAGTCATTACTCTAGGTATATTATACAACGATGTGGAGGGATAACATTGTGCACGTTTCCTGTCCTTTTCCTCCACTTAGCTGATCCGGAGTCAGTTTAACTCTGTCGTCACAGGGAAGAGGACTGTCTGTCTCCCTCACACAGCTGATCTTGAGTCAGTTTGACTGTGTGCAGTCTGGGACCTAAGGTCCGTTTAGAAGGCATAGTGGTATAGGAGAGGAACCACTGGGGAGGCCCAGCTGAAAGGGGATCTTTGTGTTGCTGTTTAATGGAGTTTTTTTCTCTGTCTCTCTTTTTTTTACCTCTGTTTTGGATGCTGCTTCCCACAAGTGTGAGCTAGGAGCCCCTCACCTCCAGGTTTAGTGATGATACTGTCAGTCTTGGGTTGGGTTCAATAGAGAGAAAGCATTTTGAAATGGAGTCAAACAAGTAGGTACTTGCTAAATTTGTCCAATAACAACACATATTTTCATTTTTGTGTTGGAAAATGTTTTGCTACGGTGTGCCATGCTGAACTCCTGTTGAACTTCCCCTCCTCCTCCTACTGGACTCCCAGACTCAGACTGACCCAGTCACAGCTGCCCACAACATTCAATAGTCCATTATCAGGCTTTTCCAATGCAAAAAATAAACAAACTTTCATGCTACCTTACCTACCTTACCTTTCATCTACCTTAGCTACGTTACCTACCTTACCTAAACTTACCTACCTTACCTTTTCATCTGCCTTACCTACCTTACTTTTTATCTATCTTTCCTACCTTACCTTAACTTACCTAACCTTACCTTTAATCTACCTTACCTACCTTACCTAAACTTACTTACCTACCTTACCTACCTTACCCTTTCATCTACCTTACCTACACTACCTTACCTACCTTACTTTTTATCTACCTTACCTAACTTACCTACCTAACCTAAACTTACCTACCTTACTTTTTATCTATCTTTCCTACCTTACCTTAACTTACCTAACCTTACCTTTAATCTACCTTACCTACCTTACCTAAACTTACTTACCCACCCTACCTACCTTACCCTTTCAACTACCTTACCTACACTACCATACCTACCTTACTTTTTATCTACCTTACCTACCTTACGTACCTTACCTAAACTTACCTACCTTACCTTTAATCTACCTTACCTACACTACCTTACCTACCTTACCTTTAATCTACCTTACCTACACTACCTTACCTACCTTACTTTTTATCTACCTTATCTACCTTTTATTTACATTACCTACCTTATATTTTCATCTACCTTTTATCTACATTACCTACCTTACATTTTCATCTCTCTTTTACCTACATTACCTACCTTACCTTTTATCTACATTACCTACCTTACGTTTTATCTACTGTAGTTGAATGCACTGACTGTATGTCACTCTGGATAAGAGCATCTGCTAAATGACCTAAATGTAAATGTAAATGAAAATTTCTCTCGTAGTCCATTCACATTCACTTTGTTCTGAACGGGTTGAATTGTTCTTTCCATGGAATAATTGTCTACTGCCATCATCACGTCAGTTATTCTGTGTAGGCTCAGTATGTAGCCTACGAGGCAGCTAGGGAGCATGGCTGTGAGTCAACAGTCAGTCAGTCAGAGCCCAGGCCCCAGCCCAGCAGACGTCCCGTTTGGCCGTTTCCATTAGGCACCATTGAGTTTGCTCACTACAGAGCCTCAATGTCATTCACAATGGCCAGGAGATGACAGATTACACCAAAGGCTCTGCTAACAGCAGACTCCCGCTCCCTCATCTCTAAGTCCACACACTTCTTTATAGGGTTGTCAGTCAGTGCTAACCAATAACCTGGGTAAATACTGTACTGTAGAACAGAATCATAACTGAAACAACATCTGACCTAGAAGAGAGAGTTGAAGGACTAGTGTGTGTTAGAGTGCTCACAATGCTGACATTGTAATGAATATGATGTATTTTAGCAGGACTTTAGTCACTGAAGTGGTGATATCCTATCACGGGTCTGTATTGTGAAAGCCTTACACAGTTGATGTCATCTCTCATTCATGGAAATCGGGAAGACGCTCTCATTGCAACTCACGAGGCTGTTTGTTTTTCTACGTTTTTCTCCGTATTTTCAACGTTTTAGTTGTTTGAATCATTTTATTACCTCAGTGGACCTCCGTAAGCAGGCCAAAACTAGAAGGACTTGCCCTGTTTGTGCAGCATAGGTCAGCCTTATCAATCATTAACCGAAGAATGGAAACGCATGCCTTTTCTCTCAAAACGGCAGTGAATGGACAAGCCTGTATTGACAAACTTCCCTGCCCACCCAGACTAGCTTAGTATGAAATCTGAAACGAGAGCTCAGGAGTAAATATTTGAAGTAAAACACATCGTGATTTTCCCACTCAGTTCCCTCCGATCAGTCTTTCTGTCTGTTACAAAGCATAGATAAACAAACACATGCTCTGTTGTGTTTACTCTGTCTTTACAGACAGTATCATCCCCTTTGAAGTACACGTCTGTGTGACATGTACATTGCTTCTCAGCTGCTCTGTCACTGTTAGTTCCTATAGTGTTTTAACCCCTCTCTCTCTGACTAGATAGTAAATAGTCATGTTTTTGTGTTTCTAATGTCTTTCTGTCATGTCTCTCCCTCCACAGGTCAATGTTCGTGTCACCACCATGGACGCTGAGCTGGAGTTTGCCGTCCAGCCCAGCACCACTGGTAAACAGCTCTTTGACCAGGTCAGTGTTTACAGTATTCTTCTAGCTGTTATATTCATAGGGTTGGTCCTGTTATTACCAGCAACAACAGAGACATTTTTATTAAATATCTTTTGAAACCATCCTCTGTGTGTGTGTGTGTGTGTGTGTGTGTGTGTGTGTGTGTGTGTGTGTGTGTGTGTGTGTGTGGTGTGTGTGTGTGTGTGTGTGTGTGTGTGTGTGTGCACGCGCGTG
Source organism: Salmo salar (assembly GCF_965601325.2). NCBI lineage: Eukaryota > Metazoa > Chordata > Actinopteri > Salmoniformes > Salmonidae > Salmo > Salmo salar. The sequence continues at coordinate 33,469,063 of NC_138305.1, forward strand.
CTAATCAGTTGCCCTGCTCTAGTGACCAAGCCCACTCCCCCACCTCTCCATACCTCCAGGCCTGTCCTGTACCCACTCACAGCCATTGATATGTTATCTATGGCAGTGTTTCAATAGATTTGAACTGGAATTGTTCTTATCAGACCCTCTCTCCTCACGTACTCTAGCAACCATTTCCCGAAAGGGGTGTTGTGCTTAGAGCCAAGAGGTTACTGAAACTGATTACTGGTAGTGTGAGGCTACTGAAACTGATTACTGGTAGTGCGAGGCTACTGAAACTGATTACCGGTAGTGTGAGAAGTGAGAGTCAAGAGGTTACTGAAACTGATTACCGGTAGGGTGATGTTACTGAAACTGATTACCGGTAGTGTGAGAAATGAGAGTCAAGAGGTTACTGAAACTGATTACCAGTAGTGTGAGAAGTGAGAGTCAAGAGGTTACTGAAACTGATTACCGGTAGGGTGATGTTACTGAAACTGATTACTGGTAGTGTGAGGCTACTGAAACTGATTACTGGTAGTGTGAGAAGAGAGTCAAGAGGTTACTGAAACTGATTACTGGTAGTGTGAGGCTACTGAAACTGATTACAGGTAGTGTGAGGCTACTGAAACTGATTACCGGTAGTGTGAGGCTACTGAAACTGATTACCAGTAGGGTGATGTTACTGAAACTGATTACCGGTAGGGTGATGTTACTGAAACTGATTACTGGTAGAGGTTACTGAAACTGATTACCAGTAGTGTTAGAAGAGAGAGCATGATAAAAGCCTTTTTCTTTTTATCAGATTACAATATATATAACAATGTAGATGTAAAATTGACATTATTTATGGAAGTGAATAGAGGTCGACCGATTAATCGGAATGGCCGATTAATTAGGGCCGATTTCAAGTTTTCATAACAATCGGGAATCAGCATTTTTGGACACCGATCATGGCCGATTACATTGCACTCCACGAGGAGACTGCGTGGCAGGCTGACTAGCTGTTATGCGAGTGCAGCAAGGAGCCAAGGTAAGGTGCTAGCTAGCATTAAACGTATCTTATAAAAAACAATCAATCTTAACATAATTACTAGTTAACTACACATGGTTGATGATATTACTAGTTTATCTAGCTTGTCCTGCGTTGCATATAATCGATGCGGTGACTGTTAATTTATCATTTAATCACAGCCTACTTCGCCAAACGGGTGATTTAACAAGCGCATTCGCGAAAAAAGCACTGTCGTTGCACCAATGTGTACCTAACCATAAACATCAACGCCTTTCTTAAAATCAATACACAAGTATATTTTTTTAACCTGCATATTTTGTTAATATTGCCTGCTGACATGAATTTATTTTAACTAGGGAAATTGTGTCACTTCTCTTGCGTTCTGTGCAACAGAGTCAGGGTATATGCAGCAGTTTGGGCCGCTTGGCTCGTTGCGAACTGTGTGAAGACTTTCTTCCTAACAAAGACAGCCGACTTCGCCAAACAGGGGATGATTTAACAAAAGTGCATTTGCGAAAAAAGCACAATCGTTGCACGAATGTACCTAACCATAAACATCAATGCCTTTCTTAAAATCAATACACAGAAGTATATATTTTTAAACCTGCATATTTAGCTAAAAGAAATCCAGGTTAGCAGGCAATATTAAACTAGGGAAATTGTGTCACTTGTCTTGCATTCATTGCACGCAGAGTCAGGGTATATGCAACAGTTTGGGCCGCCTGGCTCGTTGCAAACTGATTTGCCAGAATTTTACGTAATTATGACATAACATTGAAGGTTGTGCAATGTAACAGCAATATTTAGACTTATGGATGCCACACGTTAGATAAAATACGTAACGGTTCCTTATTTCATTGAAAGAATAAATGTTTTGTTTTCGAAATGATAGTTTCCGGATTTGACCATATTAATGACATAAGGCTCGTATTTCTGTGTGTTATTATATTATAATTAAGTCTATGATTTGATAGAGCAGTCTGACTGAGCGGTGGTAGGCAGCAGCAGGCTCGTAAGCATTCATTCAAATAGCACTTTACTGTGTTTGCCAGCAGCTCTTCGCAATGCTTCAAGCATTGCTCTGTTTATGACTTCAAGCCTATCAACTCCCGAGATTAGGCTGGCAATACTAAAGTACCTATTAGAACATCCAGTAGTCAAAGGTATATGAAATACAAATGGTATAGAGAGAAATAGTCCTATAATAACTACAACCTAAAACTTCTTACCTGGGAATATTGAAGACTCATGTTAAAAGGAACCACCAGCTTTCGTATGTTCTCATGTTCTGAGCAAGGAACTTTAAACGTTAGCTTTTTTACATGGCACATATTGCACATTTACTTTCTTCTCCAACACCTTGTTTTTGCATTATTTAAACCAATTTGAACGTTTCATTATTTATTTGAGACTAAATAGATTTGATTGATGTATTATATTAAGTTAAAATAAAAGTGTTCATTGTTCATTCAGTATTGTTGTAATTGTCATTATTACAAATATATATATCTATATAAAAATCGGCTGATTAATCGGTATCGGATTTTTTTCCCTGGTCCTCCAATAATCGGTATTGGTATCGGCGTTGAAAAATCGTAATTGGTCGACCTCTAGAAGTATCGGCGTTGAAAAATCGTAATTGGTCGACCTCTAGAAGTGAATCATCCCAACCATTGTCGTTCCCATGGAACCCAGAAATACATCTGTTTGAGCCGGTCACTGACATCAATGTTTTCTGTACAGCATCTTTGAATACAGAATGTTTGTATGGTAAGTATAGAGGGACAATAAGATAATATCGTATTGTTCTCAGATTACTGTACATTGACAAGAGCTTGTAGTAAGTTGCTGCCGTAACCTCTTGTTGGTTGGTACTTCAGTGTAATGTACTGGATGTGAGAAGGCGGCAGCTATCTTAGTGGTTAGAGCAAAGGTTGCTGGTTCGAATACCCAATGTGAAAAATCTGTCTGTGCCGTTGAGCAAGGCACTTAGCTCTTATTTGCTCCAGTGGCCCCGTACTACTATGACTGACCTTGTAAAACAACACATTTCACTGCACCTTTCTGGTGTATTTGACAAATAAAACGTATGTTTTTTTTATGTGCTTATGTAATGGTTGAGTCCCATGGTGTCACGTCTGTAGCTTCAGTGTGGACTGGATTCCAAAGGCATCATGGGATGTACAGATGTAGGATCTTAATTTTCTCACTCTTTTGTTGCTGATAATTTTCCTGCACTGTAGGAAATGCAAACTTGTAGTATATTCAAGGTTTAAAAATGGCTTCTAAAGTTTGTAATTTCCACCAAAAAATGTCAGACTTGATTTGCAAAAAATGTATCAACCCCTACAATGTCCAATAATTATGATCCACATAATAACTCACGTTTCCTGTTGCTGCAGGATTATTTTCCTGCTGTACAGAAGCAAACTGGCTCAAATTAAGATCCTACATCTGTAGCAGGCCTCTATTCCACCACGCCATGGGGAGAGGAAAGCCTTTGTCTTGGCTTGGCATAGCCCCTTCCTGAATAACGTGTGTGTGTGGATACATGTCTAGGGAATTTTACCTTCAGGCTCTCTGCAGAGATATTCACATTAGATTCAGATGTTCCACTTCAGTGTCACTAAGAATTCCTTCAGCTACATGTTGAAAGGCCTCAGTGGGGTGTGCCAGACATTGTCGTGCACCAGAATAATTTGTGTTGGAAACATTTTGTCGACGCTCACAATACAGGTGCACGTAATGGGTTTGTCTTGTGAACTGTCCATCTGATAACCACCAGTAGCCAAAGTGGAAGTCTACTGACGTTGAACTACTGCTTCCTCTGGTTAGCAATGTGTCCGTCCAAAGCCTGTGACCTAATTGAATTAGAAACTTGGCCTGAGTGGGTGAAGTCAGTAGCAGAAATCTCCTGCAGAGAAGGACACAGACAGTCAGACAGAAGCGTGTACGCGCATAACACACACACACACACACACACACACACACACACACACACACACACACACACACACACACACACACACACACACACACACACACACACACACACACACACACACACACACACACACTTTAAATACTTTATTTGAATCCACCAATCAAATGTACAAACATTTCAAAGGTCCCTGTATGCGTGGCACTCAAGGGTACAGAAAGCACCTCCTTCTCCAAACAGCTAGGCTGCCCACGACAGCTGAAACAGACCAGTACCTAGCCAACTGGTCTCCTTCTCCAAACAGCTAGGCTGCCCACGACAGCTGAAACAGACCAGTACCTAGCCAACTGGTCTCCTTCTCCAAACAGCTAGGCTGCCCACGACAGCTGAAACAGACCAGTACCTAGCCAACTGGTCTCCTTCTCCAAACAGCTAGGCTGCCCACGACAGCTGAAACAGACCAGTACCTAGCCAACTGGTCTCCTTCTCCAAACAGCTAGGCTGCCCACGACAGCTGAAACAGACCGGTACCTAGCCAACTGGTCTCCTTCTCCAAACAGCTAGGCTGCCCACGACAGCTGAAACAGACCAGTACCTAGCCAACTGGTCTCCTTCTCCAAACAGCTAGGCTGCCCACGACAGCTGAAACAGAGCGGTACCTAGCCAACTGGTCTCCTTCTCCAAACAGCTAGGCTGCCCACGACAGCTGAAACAGACCAGTACCTAGCCAACTGGTCTCCTTCTCCAAACAGCTAGGCTGCCCACGACAGCTGAAACAGAGCAGTACCTAGCCAACTGGTCTCCTTCTCCAAACAGCTAGGCTGCCCACGACAGCTGAAACAGACCAGTACCTAGCCAACTGGTCTCCTTCTCCAAACAGCTAGGCTGCCCACGACAGCTGAAACAGAGCGGTACCTAGCCAATTGCTTTGCCCTAGTTTTTGTCAGGCCCGTAATCTGGAGGCCACGCACTCCAAGCCTGTGTACATGGCTGAGACTGCTGAATATCAGAGCCACCAGCTTGCACCTTCATGCGAGGCTGTCCCAGCATGCCACAAGGGGCTGGTATTTAAACAGCTTCTCGGCAAAGGCCTGCTCCATACTGTATAGTCGTCAAATGAGCAGCCCACTTCCTCCCCCTGGCCTCCCCCCACAGCAACACACACACACACACACACACACACACACACACACACACACACCACACACACACACACACACACACACACACACACACACACACACACACACACAGAGTGACCCCCCACACACACTGGTATTCCTCAGCATCAGTGGTGATCTCATCTCCTGTTAAAGTGGCCTGGAGTGGGCTCCTCTCTGTGGTGGGCCCTGATCATATCCTTCTCTCTGTGGTGGGCCCTGATCATATCCTTCTCTCTGTGGTGGGCCCTGATCATATCCTTCTCTCTGTGGTGGGCCCTGATCATATCCTTCTCTCTGTGGTGGGCCCTGATCATATCCTCCTCTCTGTGGTGGGCCCTGATCATATCCTTCTCTCTGTGGTGGGCCCTGATCATATCCTTCTCTCTGTGGTGGGCCCTGATCATATCCTCCTCTCTGTGGTGGGCCCTGATCATATCCTCCTCTCTGTGGTGGGCCCTGATCATATCCTCCTCTCTGTGGTGGGCCCTGATCATATCCTCCTCTCTGTGGTGGGCCCTGATCATAGGACCATTGACATGCAGCCCTGCTGCCTCAAACCCTACCTCTTCAACACACTCACTTTGATTTTCCATAGAACTGCTTAAAGCCTTTTCCCCCACAGTTTTTCTTAGATACTGTGAATGTATTTGTTCAGGACAGGCCACCTAAACAGATGACTCTCTCTCTGGGCTTTTGCCCTCATAAACACTGCTGAGAGAAATGTTCACTTGGAAGTTTGACTGGAGTGACCGTGCAAGGTGTGGCATTCGTGCCCATGTCTCACTGTTCAGACTGCAAAAGTTGTCCAGAGGTGGTTCAAGCTGCTTCTCAATAGTTTTTTCCCCTCCAGTTTTATATACAGGATGTAGATGTTGTATATTATACATCTTTAATCCTTTGAATAATACTGCATATTTAACAATGATCTGCGCCCCAAAGATAAAGAATGAGAGAATGTTTCGATGTCATGCATGACACGATTCTTGGATCCATTGTGGGACTAGACTAGCCTAGGTCTTTTGTGTTGGGTGAGAACAGCTAACATGTAGTCTACAGTTTGAGCTTCATTGATTCAACTGCAAATGTTTGTCTTAGAGCTGTTTAATGATTGGCTGATGGAAGTGGCCTGGCAGTGAGTGGCACACCCAGTTTGTAACTCTTTGGTCAAGTGCTCTTCAGCCTTTTAACTCTTGGAATGTTGATTAGTCCATTCCAGTTCTTACGGTGGGGTTTTGTCTTTAATACAGGTACTATTATTATTATTGTTTGACCCATCCCTAGAGGGGCATGTTCTGCTTTTGCAGGCGGACAAAGGCCTCTAGTTGTACCAGAACCCCTGTACCTTATCCCCCTGGGGAAAAGGAATCCTTCATTTAGATGACTCTTCAATACCCTCTCTCCCTCTCCCTCCTCTCTGTGTGGTTCCCGGTCCCAAATACCCATGAAAGGGGCTGTTTGTGTCCTGAAACCCTCAGGACTTTCATTCCAGGGGAGACAACGCAGTCAGAGGCACTCTCTCATTTCAGTCCTGACCAGTCAGTGCTTGTTGTGCTAAAATACAATTTGGAGAGAAAAAACTTAACCTGAATCAAAGTCATTCATCTCCTGCAACCCTGGCACGTTAGCCCAGATCCGTATTAGGTGGCAGCTAAGTAAGTGCTGGGCGCTTGATTCTATGTTAACCTTGGCCACTGCTTATCGGATAGGAATGGGTTTGGCCGGAGTGCCGTGTGTGTGTGTGTGTGTGTGTGTGTGTGTGTGTGTGTGTGTGTGTGTGTGTGTGTGTGTGTGTGTGTGTGTGTGTGTGTGTGTGTGTGTGTGTGTGTGTGTGTGTGTGTGTGTGTGTGTGTGTGTGTGGTGTTCACTCAAGCTGCTTCACCCAGCCAGCTAAGCACCCCACATGATGATTGGGTGGGGAATCTGGCAGTGGCACAAACAGAACATGGCCTGGCGACTGGTGAGAGTTTCTCATCATAATTGAAATGTCTGGTCTATAGACTCTCTATAACCCATAATATATAACTTAAAGGTACCGTTTCCCGGACACGGAATAACCCTAGTCCTGAACTAAAAATCATTCTCAATGGAAATTCTTCATTGGAAGCGCTTTTTAGTCTAGGGGTAGACTTATTTTGTGTCTGGGAAACCTACCCATAGTGTTTGTCCCAATTTGACACACTAGTCCCTATAAAGTGCACTCTTTTTGACCAGAAGTAATGCACCTTATTAGGGAATAGGGTGCCATTTCAGCCTATACATATATCTATGTTGCAGTCATATTGGAAAATCATTTAAAAACCCGGAGGTCAAAAAAGTCTCTGGTCTTTCACAGTTGAGCTCCAAGGTCAGTGGAAAAGAGCACCTCTCCTTAGAGCAACAAGTGATTTTCCAGATCTGTAATTGACTACTCTTCCCTATCTCTACACTAATCTCTGATTAATGGGGGAATAAAATCGATATAGTTACATATCAGGATATCATTTTTTACAATATATGTTATCTTATCATTTTGACAATAGCGTAATATTATTTATGAGCTAGTTGGCTGTACCTGCACCAAACATCCAGTATTTTTCCTTCATAGCTTGTTCTCCATCTTCTTTTTAAATAGGGAGCCAATTTATTTTTAGCACTTTTATTTCTATGACTGATCAAAACTCGTGGCTCTCTCTCGTCTCTCTGCTGCAGCAAACATATGGTGAGCAATATGTTTGTGACACCAAATCGCAATAAAATCATAGTATCGAAATGCAATACATATTTAATCGTGAGAATTGCAATACATATTTATTTATGAGAATTGCAATACATATTTAATTATGAGAATTGCAATACATTTTTAATCGTGAGAATTGCAATACATATTTCATCGTGAGAATTGCAATACATTTTTAATCGTGAGAATTGCAATACATATTTAATTATGAGAATTGCAATACATTTTTAATCGTGAGAATTGCAATACATATTTCATCGTGAGAATTGCAATACATTTTTAATCGTGAGAATTGCAATACATATTTAATTATGAGAATTGCAATACATTTTTAATCGTGAGAATTGCAATACATTTTTAATCGTGAGAATTGCAATACATATTTCATCGTGAGAATTGCAATACATATTTCATTGTGAGAATTGCAATACATATTTCATTGTGAGAATTGCAATACATATCGTATCGGCACCTAAGTATCATAATAATACTGGTTTGTGAGGTCCCTGGCAATTCCCAGCCCTATCATTTCCTAATGTTCTAGTTGTTATAAAGAAGCCAGTCATACAGACAGTACACACTAGTCATTCACTATTAGGGTTCCTCAGAAGTCAAACAATAGAGGCATAGTGTTGGGGAGTAGACCAGTGTTGGGGAGTGGACCAGTGTTGGGGAGTAGACCAGTGTTGGGGAGTAGACCAGTGTTGGGGAGTGGACCAGTGTTGGGGAGTAGACCAGTGTTGGGGAGTAGACCAGTGTTGGGGAGTGGACCAGTGTTGGGGAGTAGACCAGTGTTGGGGAGTAGACCAGTGTTGGGGAGTAGACCAGTGTTGGGGAGTAGACCAGTGTTGGGGAGTGGACCAGTGTTGGGGAGTAGATCGGTGTTGGGGAGTAGACCAGTGTTGGGGAGTAGACCAGTGTTGGGGAGTACATCGGTGTTTTGGAGTAGACCAGTGTTGGGGAGTGGACCAGTGTTGGGGAGTGGACCAGTGTTGGGGAGTAGACCAGTGTTGGGGAGTAGACCAGTGTTGGGGAGTGGACCAGTGTTGGGGAGTAGATCAGTGTTGGGGAGTAGACCAGTGTTGGGGAGTAGACCAGTGTTGGGGAGTGGACCAGTGTTGGGGAGTGGACCAGTGTTGGGGAGTAGACCAGTGTTGGGGAGTAGACCAGTGTTGGGGAGTAGACCAGTGTTGGGGAGTGGACCAGTGTTGGGGAGTAGACCAGTGTTGGGGAGTGGACCAGTGTTGGGGAGTGGACCAGTGTTGGGGAGTAGACCAGTGTTGGGGAGTGGACCAGTGTTGGGGAGTGGACCAGTGTTGGGGAGTGGACCAGTGTTGGGGAGTAGACCAGTGTTGGGGAGTAGACCAGTGTTGGGGAGTAGACCAGTGTTGGGGAGTGGACCAGTGTTGGGGAGTAGACCAGTGTTGGGGAGTAGACCAGTGTTGGGGAGTAGACCAGTGTTGGGGAGTGGACCAGTGTTGGGGAGTAGACCAGTGTTGGGGAGTAGACCAGTGTAGTAGACCGGTAGTGAACTATATGTAGTAATATAATTACATTTTGCACTATCTTGGTGGTAGGTGAACTAAATCTTGGTAGTATTTTCAGTAGTTCATTACTTTTTGACATGTAGTGGTGTAGCTAACTACTGGAACTAACTTTTTTGTTGTTGCTAAAAGAAGATAAAATATTGGTAGGATGCAGTTCAAGAGTATGCAATGCTTGAGACGTCCAGCCCTGAGAGGGTGGAGAGGAGAATCTGATGCTTCATGGTGCGGAAGGCAGCGGATATATCTAGGTGGATGAGAACACAGGAGATGAGTCAGCTTTGCCAGTGAGGAGAGCCTCTGTGACAGAGTAGCACAGTCTCGGTTGAGTGACCCGTCTCGGTTGAGTGACCCATCTTGAAGCCTGACTGGTTAGTGTCAAGAAGATCATCCTGAGAGAGATGGCGAGAGAGTTGGTCAAAGACAGCACGCTCAAGTGTATTGGAAAGATAATAAATCAGGGATACCAGTCAGAGTGAGAGTGTTGGTTTTTGAGGAGGGGAGAGACTCGGGCCATGTTGAAGTCAGAGGGGAAGCAGCCAGTGGTCGAGGATGATTTGATGAGGGAAGTGAGGAATGGGAAAAGGTCTCCAGAGCTGGCTGGAGAAAGGGGGGGGGGGGGGGGTTGGAGTCAAGCGGGCAGGTTGTCAGGCGGCCGGACCTCACTTGTCATAGAATTTCATCTGGAGAGCGAGGGGAGAATGAGGTCAAGGCGTAGGGTAGTTATGTGTGAGTGGGACCAGTGGACTCAATAGGCTAATTGAATGAGGAGCGGATGTCGTCAACCTTCTTTTCAAAGTGGTTAACAAAGTCGTCCTCAGAGAGGAAGGAGGGAGGGGGAGGGGTGGACGATTAAGGAGGGAGGAGAAGGTGGAAAAGAGTTTCCTAGGGTTAGATGCAGAAGCTTGAAATTTGGAGTGATAAAATGCAAAAGCAGCAGCTACTCTTCCTGGGGTCCACACAAAACATAAAACATGACATAATACAGAACATTAATAGACAACAACAGCTCAAGGACAGAACTACATACATTTATATCATCCGACATAGCCTACATATGAGTATGTACACAAACTATCTAGGTCAAGTAGGGGAGAGGCATTGTGCCGTGAGGTGTTGCTTTATCTGTTTTTTGAACACAAGTTTGTTGTTCCCTTGAGCAATCTGAGATGGGAGGTCCATGCAATCATGGCTCTATATAATACTGTACGTTTTCTTGAATTTGTTCTGGATTTGGGGACTGTGAAAAGACCCCTGGTGGCATGTCTGGTGGGGTAAGTGTGTGAGTCAGAGCTGTGTGTAAGTTGACATTACTAACTATTTGGAACACATTGTTTCTTATAAAAACAAGAAGTGATGCAGTCAGTCTCTCCTCTACTTTTAACCAAGAGAAACTGCCATGCATATTATTGGTATTAGCCTTCTGATTACAACGAAGAGCAAGATGTGTCGCTCTGTTCTGGGCCAGCTGCAGCTTAACTAGGTGTTTCTTTGCAGCACTTAACCATAAGACTGGGCAATAATTAAGATAAGATAAAACTAGAGCCTGCAGGACTTCCTTTGTGGAGTGTGGTGTCAAAAAAGCAGAGCATCTCTTTATCACAGACAGACCTCTCCCCATCTTTACAACCATCGAATCAATATGTTTTGACCATAACAACTTGCTCAACAGCCACATTATTCATTATCAGATTCAGCTGAGGTCCAGGATTTAGGGAATGATTTGTACCAAATACAATGCTCTTAGTTTTAGAGATGTTCAGGACTAGTTTATTACTGGCCACCCATTCCAAAACTGACCACAGCAAGTCATTTCACTTGCTGTGGTTGCTGACACATACAGGGTTGAATCATCAGCATACATAGACAGACAGGCTTTGTTTAATGCCAGTGCCAGGTCATTAGTAAAAATAGAAGGTAGCTTTAGCAGAGGATACAGAGGAATAGAATGTAGGGAGGAGGGAGTTAAAGGATGATAGGTCCTCCATAAGTTTAGTTTTCCTCCATTTTCGCACAGCTGCCTGCAGCACTGTTCTGTAAGCTTGCAATGAGTCACTCAGCCACGGAGCAGGAGGGAAGGGCTGAGCCAGCCGGGGGGAAAGGGGGCAGTGTGAGTCAAAGGAATTACTTATTAAATGTACTTCTCACTCCTGGAGATATCAGGAGTCCTCTAGCTATAGAATGAAGCACAACAACTGAATATATATGACATTGTTGTGGCTAGCTACTCGCTGCTTTCAGTCAGTGCAGATTTGATCTGCTTTTTCCAGTCAAAGTCTCCTGTGGAAAAGGAGCCTAGCCTGGTCCCAGATCTGTTTGTGCTGTTTTACCAACTCTGGAAAGACAGCACAATCAGATCTGGGACCAATATGAGTTGGCAAGACAGCACAAGCGGATCTGGCTCCAGGCTAGAAGGAGCCAACCCGTATGTCCGGGGCTGGGAAAAGTGTAATCCTATGAGGCCTGGCCAGATTAAGCCTGGTACCTGAGTATGTCATTTTAAGGGCAGGCACTCCGGGCCGTGCCAACATAATGCCACAGGGCTCAAAGGCCTGTTTATTCAAGACGCCATGCTCTGCTTGTGATCATGCAGCACTGGTGGTACAATGTAGTTTATTTTACACAAATTACTTCATTGTTTTTTGTGGTGTGAATGAATGATGGTTTGAGTGGTTTCGGTTGAATTCTTTCCCAAATGTTTCCTCATCTCTGTGAAAAATAATGTGGTTTGGTTATAAAAGCAAGTTGTGTATTCCAAGATGTTCCAGTCCAGTTTGGACACACATACTAATTCAAGGGTTTTCTATATTTTTACTATTTTCTACATTGTAGAATAATAGTGAAGATATCAAAACTATGAAATAACACACACAGCTTCACCTGGAATGCGTTTCCAGCAGTCTTGAAGGAGTTCCCACATATGCTGAGCACTTGTTGGCTGCTTTTCCTTCACTCTGCGGTGCAACTCATCCCAAACCATCTCAATTGGGTTGAGGTCGGGTGATTGTGGAGGCCAGGTCATTTGATGCAGTACTCCATCACTCTCCTTCTTGGCAAAATAGCCCTTACACAGCCTGGAGGTGTGTTGGGTCATTGTCCTGTTGAAAAACAAATGATAGTCCCACTAAGTGCAAACCAGATGGGATGGCGTATCGCTGCAGAGTGCTGTGGTAGCTATGCTGGTTAAGTGTGCCATGAATTCTAAATAAATCACAGACAATGTCACCAGCAAAGCACCGTCACACCACCACCCTCCATGCTTCACAGTGGGAACCACACATGCAGAGATGATCCGTTCACCTACTCTGCGTCTCACAAAGACAAGGCGTTGGAACCAAAAATCTCAAATTTGGACTCATCAGACCAAAGGACAGATTGACACCGGTCTAATGTCCATTGCTTGTGTTTCTTGGCCCAAGCAAGTCTTTTCTTATTATTGGTGTCCTTTAGTAGTGGTTTCTTTGCAGCAATTCGACCTTGAAGGCCTGATTTCACGCAGTCTCCTCTAAACAGTTGATGTTGAGATGTGTCTGTTACTTGAACTCTGTGAAGCATTTATTTGGACTGCAATCTGAGGTGCAGTTAACTCTAATGAACTTATCCTCTGCAGCAGAGGTAACTCTGGGTCTTCCTTTCCTGTAGCGGTCCTCGTGAGAGCCAGTTTCATCATAGCGCTTGATGGTTTTTGTGACTGCACTTGAAGAAACTTTCAAAGTTCTTGAAATGTTCCGTATTGACTGACCTTCGTGTCTTAAAGTAATGATGAACTGTCGTTTCTCTTTGTTTATTTGAGCTGTTCTTGCCATAATATGGACTTGGTATTTTACCATATAGGGCTATCTTCTGTATACACCCTTACCTTGTCACAACACAACTGATTGGCTCAAACGCATTAAGAAGGAAAGAAATTCCACAAATGAACGTTTAACAAGGCACACCTGTTAATTGAAATGCATTCCAGGTGACTACCTCATGAAGCTGGTTGAGAGAATGCCAAGAGTGTGCAAAGGGTGGCTACTTTGAAGAATTTTACATTTACATTTTAGTCATTTAGCAGACGCTCTTATCCAGAGCGACTTATAGTAGTGAATGCATACATTTCATGCATTTAAAAAAAATAATATATATATTTTGTACTGGCCCCCTGTGGGAATCGAACCCACAACCCTGGTGTTGCAAACACCATGCTCTACCAACTGTGCCACAGGGAAGAATCTCAAATATATTTAGATTTACCACTTTTTTGGTTACTACATGATTCCATATGTGTTATTTCATAGTTTTGATGTCTTCACTATTATTCTACAATGTAGAAAATAGTAAAAATAAAGAAAAACCCTTGAATGAGTAGGTGTTCTAAACTTTTGACCAGTACTGTATATACTACTTGTCATAAGCGTCGTAAGGATAGGACCAAGGCGCAGCGGGTATAGTGCTCATTGTCTTAATTTATTTAAAGATTTAAACAAAACGACGAAACAATTCCGTAAGGCAACACAGGCTATACAGGAAACAACCACCCATAAAACACAAGTGAAACAAACACCACTAAATATGGCCTCCAATTAGAGACAACAACAACCTCTAATATGGCCTCTAATTGGAGGTCATTGCCAAAAACCCAACATAGAAATAGAAAACATAGAACCTAAACCAAAACCACCATAACAAACACCCCCTGCCACGCCCTGACCAAACTACAATGACAAATAACCCCTTTTACCTGTCAGGACGTGACACTACTGCTGTGTGGCAGTTGTGTAAGCTAGTGAATTTAATATATAGAGGTACTATACATTGTTTACTTATATCCATTAATTTAGGCCTGGAGATCTGTGAATGTAACTTGAGTTTTCACTCAAATCTTCCATTCACAACAATGCATGATTTATGCAATCTCAAGTCAGGTTCCTGCCTTCACAGTGTATCCTATTTGTTTGTGTTTGGTAGGTACAGTTTGTCTCTAGTAACTGTCTTACTGACAGAGTTGATTCATGGTACGGTCTCTTTCTCGTTCATAGGTGGTGAAGACCATCGGCTTGAGGGAAGTCTGGTACTCTGGTCTTCAGTATGTGGACGGTAAAGGATACCTCACCTGGCTGAAGCTTGACAAAAAGGTAAGGTTAATTTAGGACTGACAATGTTACAAGTGCCCTGTATTTTGCCTGATGTAGTACTGTACAAATATTTGTTCATATCTGCTCAGGCATTCTCAAACCATTTTCCACTGTATTCTTAAACCGCTGGACTTCTGCACATTTTTTGCATAACCATTATATGGTAAACAATATATAATAGGCCATTCAAAAAGAGCACATTCTTTTAAAGGCGGGGTCAAATCACTCCACACTACATTTGCTTACCACTCACTCAATCAATCAGCATCCACTCACTCACTGCATTATTGAATTCACATAATGCATTGCGGCTGGCCAATGGTCACCCTCTCTCACTCCTGTGCAGGCCGGTGGCTAATTCTTAATCTCTCTCCTTTTATTTTCACTTCCTGCCAGGGACCATAAGGATCCCCACGGGGCTCTGGTCAAAAGTAGTGCACTCCATAGGGAATAGGGTGCCATTTGTGATGCAAGCAATTTCCAGTGAATCCACTCCAATGAAATTCCTGAGTGTGAACTCTTAGTGAACCGCACAAACTAACATACTAGTTCTACTTCACTCTTTCTGTTGTTCCTGAGCAAACAGAAATCTCACACTGCTCTGTCTTCATTCATTTGTAGACCATGTAGACTCTGTACTGACAGTATAGCGACGGTATAGCTACAGTATATCTACAGTGTAGTTACATTATAGCTAAAACACCTCCACCTGTGTTTGTAGAATTGAGTTGAGCCTGTGTCAATGTGCAGAATTTCCAAATGGGCCAGATGGTTATCACCAGAGCTGTATATTCAGGATATGTACTGTATATATCAAACGGCTCAGAGGTCACACAAACCCACCAACCCCACCTTACAGTATTTGGTTTTGGCTGATTTATATTGCAAGGATAGTAAACTGTTTCCTTTTGCTATATTAGCATTACGGCACAATGTGAGGAGCTACACTAGACTATTAGCATTAGTGTAAATGTAGTGATGTTATAGGGGTAGTAGAGTAACTTTACTTAGTTTACAGCGAAAGGTGTATAAATAGTTATGGGGTAGTAGAGTAACTTTACTTAGTTTACAGCGAAAGGTGTATAAATAGTTATAGGGGTAGTAGAGTAACTTTACTTAGTTTACAGTGAAAGGTGTATAAATGGTTATAGGGGTAGTAGAGTAACTTTACTTAGTTTACAGTGAAAGGTGTATAAATAGTTATAGGGGTAGTAGAGTAACTTTACTTAGTTTACAGTGAAAGGTGTATAAATAGTTATAGGGGTAGTAGAGTAACTTTACTTAGTTTTCAGTGAAAGGTGTATACATGGTTATAAGGATAGTAGAGTAACTTTACTTAGTTTACAGTGAAAGGTGTATACATGGTTATAGGGATAGTAGAGTAACTTTACTTAGTTTACAGTGAAAGGTGTAGACATGGTTATAGGGATAGTAGAGTAACTTTACTTAGTTTACAGTGAAAGGTGTATAAAGGTGTTAGGCCGGTTGTGGGTTCACCAGGACATTTGAAGAACAGTTTGACTGAGGACACAGGACAGTGGGGCGCTTTCTAGAGCTGGGCAATATTGACAAAAATCCATGAATTTATGCAATAACGATAAATAGAACAATTTATTTAAAACAATGTGCACCAGTCTTTTTGAAATTATACTTAAACTACTATTAATATTTTGATGGTTGTAGGCATCAATATTCCCATTAACAATCACCCATATTAACAAACTTATTTCATTTCAAACTTCACATTTCTCTAGTATAGGCTACTTATTGTAATGAACGATATCAGCAAGATGCCTACGATAAGTGATTGTTATGGTCGGTGTTGATCATTTTCTGTTTATTGTACCAGCTCTAGTGCTTACTGTAGAATTGAATAATTTCCTGACAACCCAGTGCTCCACAACCATGAGAGAGAGAGACTTGTTGACCTTGCTTCCCTTCATGCAGGCTGACCAGGCCAGTTGAACTGCACTAACTGAGTGCTGACTGCACTGCTCTACTGTAGAGTAGCTCTATCAGCACAATGCTCTAATGGGAACATTCCAGTTGTTTCACACAGCCACCCCATTCACTGAGTGATGTTATAGGGTAGTAGAGTAACTTTACTTAGTTTACAGTGAAAGGTGTATAAATGGTTATAGGGGTAGTAGAGTAACTTTACTTAGTTTACAGTGAAAGGTGTATAAATGGTTATAGGGGTAGTAGAGTAACTTTACTTAGTTTACAGTGAAAGGTGTATAA
The DNA here is from genome assembly GCF_965601325.2 of Salmo salar. Classification (NCBI taxonomy): domain Eukaryota; kingdom Metazoa; phylum Chordata; class Actinopteri; order Salmoniformes; family Salmonidae; genus Salmo; species Salmo salar. The sequence continues at coordinate 33,485,779 of NC_138305.1, forward strand.
ATGGTTATAGGGGTAGTAGAATAACTTTACTTAGTTTACAGTGAAAGGTGTATAAATGGTTATAGGGGTAGTAGAGTAACTTTACTTAGTTTACAGTGAAAGGTGTATAAATGGTTATAGGGGTAGTAGAGTAACTTTACTTAGTTTACAGTGAAAGGTGTATAAATGGTTATAGGGATAGTAGAGTAACTTTACTTAGTTTACAGTGAAAGGTGTTTAAATGGTTATAGGGGTAGTAGAGTAACTTTACTTAGTTTACAGTGAAAGGTGTATAAATGGTTATAGGGGTAGTAGAGTAACTTTACTTAGTTTACAGTGAAAGGTGTATAAATGGTTATAGGGGTAGTAGAGTAACTTTACTTAGTTTACAGTGAAAGGTGTATAAATGGTTATAGGGGTAGTAGAGTAACTTTACTTAGTTTACAGTGAAAGGTGTATAAATGGTTATGGGGTAGTAGAGTAACTTTACTTAGTTACTTAGGAATAGTCCAGTCGTTTCACACAGCCACCCCATTCGCTCCCCATTCTTCACACAGTCACCCCATTCGCTCCCCATTCTTCACACAGCCACCCCATTCGCTCCCCATTCTTCACACAGCCACCCCATTCGCTCCCCATTCTTCACACAGCCACCCCATTCGCTCCCCATTCTTCACACAGCCACCCCATTCGCTCCCCATTCTTCACACAGCCACCCCATTCGCTCCCCATTCTTCACACAGCCACCCCATTCGCTCCCCATTCTTCACACAGCCACCCCATTCGCTCCCCATTCTTCACACAGCCACCCCATTCGCTCCCCATTCTTCACACAGCCACCCCATTCGCTCCCCATTCGCCTCATCAATACCTTTTGGTTCCTGTTTTGGAGCCAACACAGAAGAAGAGACCAATGCCAGTAAACAAACAACGTTACAGAGGATCATTCAAGTTGATCAGTACCATGCATTTTACACATCCCTTTTTTAAAGAGGAATGCGTCCGTGCGTCCAAGACAATTTAACCCTCCGGGAACAATAAAGTTGATCCAATCCCATCATTCTTTGCTACTCATGAAAGGAGTAGACATAGGGCTACATCCCAAATGGCACCCTATTCCCTTATAGTAGTGCACTACAGGGCTCTGGTCAAAAGTTGTGCACTATATAGAGAATAGGGTGCCATTTGGGACGTAGATAATTATTGAAGGACATTCATCAATCAATGATCAATCAATCGTCTCTCTCCAACCAGGTGTCTTCCCAGGACGTGAAGAAGGAGAACCCGCTGCAGTTCAAGTTCCGCGCCAAGTTCTTCCCTGAGGATGTGTCTGAGGAGCTCATCCAGGACATCACCCAGAAGCTGTTCTTCATGCAGGTAACACACGCAGGCACACAAACATACACTGTCATACTATTCTTTGTACTCACAATGCTTCATTGCTGATACAAACAAAGCTGTTAAGCGGTGTGTGTGTGTGTGTGTGTGTGTGTGTGTGTGTGTGTGTGTGTGTGTGTGTGTGTGTGTGTGTGTGTGTGTGTGTGTGTGTGTGTGTGTGTGTGTGTGTGTGTGTGTGTGTGTGTGTGTGTGTGTGTGTGTGTGTGTGTGTGTGTGTGTCCAGGTGAAGGAGGGCATCCTGAGCGATGAGGTGTACTGTCCCCCGGAGACAGCCGTGCTGCTGGCCTCCTACTCTGTCCAGGCCAAGTTTGGAGACTATACCCGGGACCAACACCGGCCCGGCTACCTCACCTCAGACCGTCTGCTGCCCCAGCGGTGAGCGTCGATCCACTCCCAGCCCACACTAGGGCTGTGTCCCAAATGGCACCCTATTCCCTATCCAGGCCTTGGTAAAAAAAAAGTGCACCATAGGACTCTGGTCAAAAGTAGTGCACTACATAGGGAATAGGGTGCCATTTAGGATACATCCAAGTGCTCTTTTCCAATAGCACAGTAGCATGAAGCACACTCCTTGCTTCATTCATATCAATGTATTGGGGGTACATTCTAAGTGGTATGCTAGTATCGACATTGGAACATAAGAAGCCAGGAGTACAGATAGTAAATAGCTCAGTGTGCTGCTGTTATAAACTGGAACAGGATGAAGTTTTGTGTTCACGTACATACATAGACACAAAGAAATCCATATATTGATCAGAATATGAGTACCCTATATTCAGTGTACTCTCTGTTTACCCCCTCTTCTGATCCTCCTCCTTCTTCCTCTCTTTCTTTCTGTCCTCCCTCCTTCTCCTCCTCCCTCTTCCCCCTCTTCCTCCTCCTTTTCCTCCTATTTCTCCTCCTCCTCCTTCTCCTCTGTAGGGTTCTTGAGCAGCACAAGCTGTCCAGGGAGCAGTGGGAGGAGAGGATCCAGGTGTGGCATGAGGAACACCGTGGAATGCTGAAGTGAGTTCTGGTCTGTTTTGGTTTGTATGAGTCTCTATGTTGGTGTCGCTGTGATAAGGAAACAGGTTGCATTATTTGCATTATTTATTCTTGTAGAGCAGTTGAATGAATAGTACAGCAGCGTTGTGTGTGTGTGTGTGTGTGGAGTTAATTTGGTCATGTTTGATTGTGCAGGGAGGATGCCATGCTGGAGTACCTGAAGATCGCCCAGGACCTGGAGATGTACGGAGTCAACTACTTTGACATCAAGAACAAGAAGGGGACCGAGCTGTGGCTGGGAGTAGATGCCCTGGGACTCAACATCTACGAGAAGGAGGACAAGTAAGAAACAACTGCCTCCAGGGTCCTGTTCAGTCGGTCACACCGTAGCAAAATGTTTTGCAAAGAAACATTTAAATGTCCAGGTAGTCCCTCCCAGTTTCAGTCTGTTTCAAAACGTTTATTCCCTACTGGACACCACCCATGTTCCCTCTCTGAACTGACCACTAGGGGGTCAATTCATGAAAAACTTGAATAGGGTTTGATTGATAATACCTGGTGTGCCAGTTGGGCAAGGTTTACACTTCTGGGCCTATCCCATGGCTTCCATTGAGCCAGGCAAGCTCAATCAAACACATCTGAAAGATTTCAAATACTATTTGAACCCAGGTCTAAAGTAATGTAGCCTATCTACCCATTCTGGTTCTGCTGGTCAATGATACCGGTGTGTTTTCCGGCCTTGGCCACAGTTCTGTGTCAGACATTGAATCCTAATTCCAATGGATTTGACTATTGGAGCCGTACAGGTTAACCCACGTCTTTACTTAATCAGTACCAATGAAGATTATTCTCACCAGACAGTTAGCACAACTCTATTCCCTTCCACTCTCTCTCTCTCTATCTTTTGATGAGCTTTTACTGTGTCTTCCTACCCAAGATTGCTCTGTGAATCTGCGATCCACCAAACACTTTGCTGAAGCTCAAAAGTACAATATTTTACGAGATTGCTTGAGCGACACATGCGGTAACTGCGTGATTATGTTTTAACTACTTGTTCCCGGTGAGGTCACTAAAGGTAATGTGTAACTACTTGTTCCCGGTGAGGTCACTAAAGGTAATGCGTTAACTACTTGTTCCCGGTGAGGTCACTAAAGGTAATGTGTTAACTACTTGTTCCCGGTGAGGTCACTAAAGGTAATGTGTTAAAGTAGATTGTGACATAATGTTCCAGATGACGCCGACAGACATGGCAGCTCTGCATCTAACTCCTAAGCAACTTTGCGCTCGTCCTAATATTTCTATAAATATATATTTTACTTTAAGATTTGTGTGTATTGTTGTGTATTGTTAGATATTACTGCACTATTGGAACTAGGAACACAAGCATTTCGCTACACCCGTAATAACATCTGCTAAATATGTGTGTGACCAATAAAATGGGATTTGATTTCATGTAATATGTGTCCCCAGCTTCTCTATACAGCCGATGGCCCTGCAGTCACTGACCCTCTGGCAGAGGGTTCAAATAGTAGTTGTTTATTTTCAAATACTTTGAGCGTTTGAGTGAACCTGCCAGAGTGCTAGATGATTGGGGTTTGCACTTTGTACTTTTGGGACTACTCCACTCAATCAGCACAGATAAAAGCACAGAAAAGTATGTCTGGAAGACATGCCAAAGTAGTGTTTTGAGTGCAGTGGACTAACCTCTTGCTGGGTTGTGTTGTTGACAACAGCCGTTACTCCCTCCCTAGAGCTCCATGCACTGTTTAAACCCTCCATGCCAAAGGTCTCTTGAAGCAGTGTGATCCAAGGGCCCCTAGAAGACTCTGTCTGGCCACAGATGGTAACTCTTTAACTTGAGTGGCCACAGATGGTAGTGCTGTAACTCTTTAACTTGAGTGGCCACAGATGGCAATGCTGTATCTCTGTAACTTGAGTGGCCACAGATGGTAGTGCTGTAACTCTTTAACTTGAGTGGCCACAGATGGTAGTGCTGTAACTCTTTAACTTGAGTGACCACAGATGGTGTGCTGTAACTCTGTAACTTGAGTGGCCACAGATGGTAGTGCTGTAACTCTTTAACTTGAGTGACCACAGATGGTGTGCTGTAACTCTGTAACTTGAGTGGCCACAGATGGTAGTGCTGTAACTCTTTAACTTGAGTGGCCACAGATGGCAATGCTGTATCTCTGTAACTTGAGTGGCCACAGATGGTAGTGCTGTAACTCTTTAACCTCTCTGGGCTAGGTGGGACGTTTGCGTCCCACCCTAGTCAACAGCCAGTGGAATCCCGTGGCGCGATATTCAAATACCTTAGAAATGCTATTACTTCAATTTCTCAAAAATATGACTATTTTACACCATTTTAAAGACAAGACTCTCGTTAATCTAACCACACTGTCCGATTTCAAAAAGGCTTTACAATGAAAGCAAAACATTAGATTATGTCAGCAGAGTACCCAGCCAGAAATAATCAGACACACATTTTTCAAGCTAGCATATAATGTCACAAAAACCAAAACCACAGCTAAATGCAGCACTAACCTTTGATGATCTTCATCAGATGACACTCCTAGGACATTATGTTATACAATACATGCATGTTTTGTTCAATCAAGTTCATATTTATATCAAAAACCAGCTTTTTACATTAGCATGTGACTAGCATGTGACTAGCATTCCCACCGAACACTTCCGGTGAATTTACTAAATTACTCACGATAAACGTTCACAAAAAAACATTACAATTATTTTAAGAATTATAGATACAGAACTCCTTTATGCAATCGCGGTGTCCGATTTTAAAATAGCTTTTCGGTGAAAGCACATTTTGCAATATTCTGAGTAGATAGCCCGGCCATCACAGGCTAGCTATTTTGACACCCACCAAGTTTGGTACTCACCAAACTCAGATTTATTATAAGAAAAACTGGATTACCTTTGCTGTTCTTTGTCAGTATGCACTCCCAGGACTTCTACTTAAACAACAAATGTTGGTTTGGTTCCAAATAATCCATAGTTATATCCAAATAGCGGCGTTTTGTTCGTGCGTTCAAGACACTATCCGAAGGGTAACGAAGGGTGACGCGCCCGGCACGTTTCGTGACAAAAAAATTCGAAATATTCCATTACCGTACTTCGAAGGATGTCAAACGCTGTTTAAAATCAATTTTTATGTGATTTTTCTCGTAAAATAGCAATAATATTCCGACCGGGAGTCGTTGTTTTTGTTCAAAGACTGAAAATGTAAACATGGAGTCGTCTCGTGCACGCGGGCGCCCCTCTCATTGTTCTCAGATCGACCACTTACCAAATGCGCTACTGTTTTTCAGCCATGGCCTGCAAAGTCATCATTCAACGTTCTGGCGCCTTCTGAGAGCCTATGGGAGCGTTAGAAAATGTCACGTTACAGCAGAGATCCTTTGTTTTGGATAGAGATGACAAAGGCCAAGAAATGGTCAGAGAGGTCGCTTCCTGTTTGGAATCTTCTCAGGTTTTGGCCTGCCAAATGAGTTCTGTTATACTCACAGACACCACTCAAACAGTTTTAGAAACTTTAGGGTGTTTTCTATCCAAATCAAACAATTATATGCATATTCTAGTTACTGGGCAGGAGTAGTAACCAGATTAAATCGGGTACGTTTTTTATCCGGCCGTGCAAATACTGCCCCCTATCACCAACAGGTTAACTTGAGTGGCCACAGATGGCAATGCTGTATCTCTGTAACTTGAGTGGCCACTGATGGTGTGCTGTAACTTAGATTTTTTGGGGATTCCCCATTGTCTTACTCTCTACCCACATTATTGTGGCTTGTGTCCAAATTGTCTGGAGGTTTTATGTTTAGCTTTAAATCCACACAAAGCACACATTGATGGGTGTTAGAGTTCCATCAAAGTGTTTATTTGAAACTATTGTTCCATAGAATGGCTTTAAAAGGAATCTAATGCTCTTATTTTAAGTTAGTAGTCTGATACCTGTAAATCTGCCTAACCAAAAAGAAGAGAGAGACTCAAACACAGGGCTCTGTGTGTGTATGTAGGGTTCTTAGTGTCCTTGAGTGTGTATGCATGTGTGTGTGTGTGTTTGTGTGTTTGTGCATTCTGGGGCTCGGCTGTAACCATGGCAACGCTGACTGGTTTTTCAAGCTGTGCTCTTAAGAATCCGAGACTAAGTTAGAGGGCAGGCCCCGCGACGAGGGTTTCAGGCCATAGACAATATGTAGCACCATTACTGCCAAGAACTCACACACACACACACACACACACACACACACACACACACACACACACACACACACACACACACACACACACACACACACACACACACACACACACACACACACACACACACACACACACACACACACTAGCGTAGCATTGCTCCTTTTTGTGTCAGATATGGCCATTCTGCCAAGGTTTTAGTCCTTAGGCCCTTTGTCAAACAAACACACACCCTCATTTAGCAGAAGACATATAGCTAGCTATCAGGACAGGATTCCATTTGGACCCTATAGCACACCACTGGGACCTTTTAGTTTGTAGAAAATAAGGTCTATTTTGTGTTTTTTTGGCCTATATTGTCCCTGATTGCTGTATGAATCCATCTACATACATTTTCACATTTCTATGAGATTCTATATAACGCAGAACACACCATATACTCTCTAGAATGGGCTAAGAGCCTCTGACCCTGGCCATTTGACTGGTCAACTCATTGTTCTTCTATGGAACACACCTCTGTTCAACCTCTGTGGGTACTGTGGATAACAGTCGTTAGGGGTCAGTGGGAGGGCTTACCAACCTCTGTGGGTACTGTGGATAACAGTCGTTAGGGGTCAGTGGGAGGGCTTACCAACCTCTGTGGGTACTGTGGATAACAGTCGTTAGGGGTCAGTGGGAGGGCTTACCAACCTCTGTGGGTACTGTGGATAACAGTCGTTAGGGGTCAGTGGGAGGGCTTACCAACCTCTGTGGGTACTGTGGATAACAGTCGTTAGGGGTCAGTGGGAGGGCTTACCAACCTCTGTGGGTACTGTGGATAACAGTCGTTAGGGGTCAGTGGGAGGGCTTACCAACCTCTGTGGGTACTGTGGATAACAGTCGTTAGGGGTCAGTGGGAGGGCTTACCAACCTCTGTGGGTACTGTGGATAACAGTCGTTAGGGGTCAGTGGGAGGGCTTACCAACCTCTGTGGGTACTGTGGATAACAGTCGTTAGGGGTCAGTGGGAGGGCTTACCAACCTCTGTGGGTACTGTGGATAACAGTCGTTAGGGGTCAGTGGGAGGGCTTACCAACCTCTGTGGGTACTGTGGATAACAGTCGTTAGGGGTCAGTGGGAGGGCTTACCAACCTCTGTGGGTACTGTGGATAACAGTCGTTAGGGGTCAGTGGGAGGGCTTACCAACCTCTGTGGGTACTGTGGATAACAGTCGTTAGGGGTCAGTGGGAGGGCTTACCTTATACAACGTCTAATCTAACACTTAGCTATGCCTCTAGATAAGACCTTGATCAGTGTTATGTCTCAGTCCTCTATGCCTCTAGATAAGACCTTGATCAGTGTTATGTCTCAGTCCTCTATGCCTCTAGATAAGACCTTGATCAGTGTTATGTCTCAGTCCTCCTCTATGCCTCTAGATAAGACCTTGATCAGTGTTATGTCTCAGTCCTCTATGCCTCTAGATAAGACCTTGATCAGTGTTATGTCTCAGTCCTCCTCTATGTCTCTAGATAAGACATTGATCAGTGTTATGTCTCAGTCCTCTATGTCTCTAGATAAGACCTTGATCAGTGTTATGTCTCAGTCCTCCTCTATGTCTCTAGATAAGACATTGATCAGTGTTATGTCTCAGTCCTCCTCTATGTCTCTAGATAAGACCTTGATCAGTGTTATGTCTCAGTCCTCCTCTATGTCTCTAGATAAGACCTTGATCAGTGTTATGTCTCAGTCCTCCTCTATGTCTCTAGATAAGACATCAGATCAGTGTTATGTCTCAGTCCTCCTCTATGTCTCTAGATAAGACATTGATCAGTGTTATGTCTCAGTCCTCCTCTATGTCTCTAGATAAGACCTTGATCAGTGTTATGTCTCAGTCCTCCTCTATGTCTCTAGATAAGACATCAGATCAGTGTTATGTCTCAGTCCTCCTCTATGTCTCTAGATAAGACATTGATCAGTGTTATGTCTCAGTCCTCTATGTCTCTAGATAAGACCTTGATCAGTGTTATGTCTCAGTCCTCGTCTATGTCTCTAGATAAGACATTGATCAGTGTTATGTCTCAGTCCTCTATGTCTCTAGATAAGACCTTGATCAGTGTTATGTCTCAGTCCTCCTCTATGTCTCTAGATAAGACATTGATCAGTGTTATGTCTCAGTCCTCCTCTATGTCTCTAGATAAGACCTTGATCAGTGTTATGTCTCAGTCCTCCTCTATGTCTCTAGATAAGACCTTGATCAGTGTTATGTCTCAGTCCTCCTCGATGTCTCTAGATAAGACCTTGATCAGTGTTATGTCTCATTCCTCCTCTATGCCTCTTGATCAGCATTATGTCTCAGTCTTCCTTTACCTGATCCACATCTACCACAAACAGGATAACCAGGTTCCTAGAGTTAACGCCCAGAGAGACAGACAACTACTGGAGATCCCAACTCAATCTGGAGCATGTCAGCAGTTATGTTTTCAAGATGGAGCACTTTCAGTACAGAGCAAAAAAATGATCTATCCCTTTAACTTAACAATGTTCACTAACATTCATGCTAAAATACCCTGTAGAGTTCAGGTTTGGATCTCCATGGAAAGCTTGTTCAAGAGAAAACTGCTCAGATAACCTCTAGTCTGGTATCAGATCTGTTTGTACAAAAGGTGACAAAACGTGACGTAGGTGTTAACAATACAGCACAAACAGATCTGGGATTTGTTAGGTGTATGTCACCCAGGAATTGAAATACCAGTTCAGGCAGCAGCAGGGTTTCACTGTGTCTCACTGTGTGTCACTGTGTGTCACTGTAAGGCGGATCAAACAACTGTGTGTGTGTGCTCTCGCGTGTGTGTCCGTAAATTACCAAATGAGATTGGCATCCAGTCAATGTGTCTTTCTCTAGTACACAATGGACGAGCCCCACCCCAGATTCCTCCCACCTAGCCCTATTGATACAGAGGCCATGTACAATACAGTAGTACACACAGTCCTACCTCAGACATGAATGAATCATATCCTATTTGCACTTGTTTCCTACCACATCCCAGGCTGCATAACCAATGGCACCCTTTTCCACATGTAGTGCATAGCCCTATGGGGCCTTGGTCAAAAGTAGTGCACTATATTTAAGCAATAAGGCCCAAGGAAGTGTGGTATATGACCAATATATCACGGCTAAGGGCTGTTCCACACATGACGCAACGTGGAGTGCCTGGATACAGCCCTTAGCCTTGGTATATTGGCCATTTACCACAAACCCCAGAGGGTGGGGCGGGCCCAGCCACCTAGCTCTGTTCCTCCTGCCTAAAATCATTTCAATTGAAAGATTTGGCTACAAAAACCCTGGATTGTGACTTGGGAAATGATCTGGAATAAATCTATGGAAAATGTACACTGTAATGTCCACTATTTAGCCACGTAAAGACGCTTGTCCTGGAGGCAGTGATTTCCACTAGATGGGCCAGCTGCAAAGTCAAAATTTGCTGTATATCATAAGAATTCATGAAATCAAAAATGTGCTTTTTGGTCTTAATTTAGGGTTAGGGTTAGGGTTAGGCATAAGGTTAGAAGTGTGGTTAAGGGTTAAGGTGAGGGTTAGGTTCAAAATGAGATTTTATGACTTTGTGGCTGTGCCAGCTAGTGACCACCCTGCAGAGATGCCTCCAGTACATGAGTCATCCCAATAAATGACAACCTGTTTAAAGCACATGCGGCCTACACAATACTTACACTGGTTTGCCTCCTCCCCCACCAGACTGACCCCAAAGATCGGCTTCCCCTGGAGCGAGATCAGGAACATTTCCTTCAACGACAAGAAGTTCATCATCAAACCCATCGACAAGAAGGCCCCGGTGAGTTACACACTATAAACTGAGTCTACAAACATTAGGAACAACTGCTTTTTCCATGACACAGACTGACCAGGTGAATCCAGGTGAAAGCTATGATCCCTTATTGATGTCACTTGTTAAATCCACTTCAATCAGTGTAGATGAAGGGGAGGAGACAGGTTAAAGAAGGATTTTTAAGCCTTGAGACAACCGAGACATGGATTGTGTATTTGTGCCATTCAGAGGGTGAATGGGCAAGACAAAATATTTAAGTGCCTTTTGAATGGGGAATGGTAGTAGGTGCCAGGTGCATCGGTTTGAGTGTGTCAAGAACTGCAACGCTGCTGTGTTTTTGATGCTCATCAGTTTCCTGTGTGTATCAAGAATGGTCCACCACACAAATGACATCCAGCCAACTTGACACTGTGGGAAGCATTGGCGTCAACATGGACCAGTATCCCTATGGAACGTTTTTGAAACATTTTAGAGTCCATGCCTTTACGAATTGAGGCTGTTCTGAGGGCAAAAGGGGAGGCCAACTCAATATTAGGAAGGTGTTCCTAATGTTTTGTACACTCAGTTTAGATCCACACTACAGGGCCAAAACCAAGAAGGCCCCAGTGAGTTACACAATAGTTCCACACTACAGGGCCAAACCAAGAAGGCCCCAGTGAGTTACACTATAGTTCCACACTACAGGGCCAAACCAAGAAGGCCCCAGTGAGTTACACAATAGTTCCACACTACAGGGCCAAACCAAGAAGGCCCCAGTGAGTTACACTATAGTTCCACACTACAGGGCCAAACCAAGAAGGCCCCAGTGAGTTACACAATAGTTCCACACTACAGGGCCAAACCAAGAAGGCCCCAGTGAGTTACACTATAGTTCCACACTACAGGGCCAAACCAAGAAGGCCCCTGTGAGTTACACTATAGTTCCACACTACAGGGCCAAACCAAGAAGGCCCCAGTGAGTTACACAATAGTTCCACACTACAGGGCCAAACCAAGAAGGCCCCAGTGAGTTACACAATAGTTCGACACTACAGGGCCAAACCAAGAAGGCCCCAGTGAGTTACACTATAGTTCCACACTACAGGGCCAAACCAAGAAGGCCCCAGTGAGTTACACTATAGTTCCACACTACAGGGCCAAACCAAGAAGGCCCCAGTGAGTTACACTATAGTTCCACACTACAGGGCCAAACCAAGAAGGCCCCAGTGAGTTACACTATAGTTCCACACTACAGGGCCAAACCAAGAAGGCCCCAGTGAGTTACACTATAGTTCCACACTACAGGGCCAAACCAAGCCAAGCTGTTCTGGCCTGGTTACGCATCTACCATAGTTGCTGGAACTGTGCTGTATAGGACAATGTGAAAATAAACTATTAGAGCCAACAAATTACAGTTTGGGTCAGCCCTACAGTCTGAATCAGGCATCATATGCAGGTCGTCATGATCCTGAATCACAATAACACTGTTTTGATGATGGATGGCATTCACCACATCACACACTGTCTTCACACACCACACTTAACATCACAATGAAACCAATCTGAAAGCATCAGCAAACAGCTGCAGCAGCTGTCCTGATGGACCAATATAAAACACAGTAAGCCTGGTCCCAGATCTGTTTGTGTTAGGCCAAACAACAACCATAGCAGTTGGCTATACAGCACAAACAAATCAATGCAGTGAAGTATGAGGTACAGGAAGATGTTTACTGTGTATTTACTGTAAGTACAATTACACTATGTGGGTGTTGGCTCGCTCACCTCCCATATTGCCAGTTCTACCTGCCTGCCTGCCTCCTATCTCTTCTCCTCTCCTTCATTAGCCCTATCCTAACCTCTCAGCCCTATCCTAACCTCTCTTCTCTTCTCTCCTCACCTCTCCTTCATTAACCCTATCCTAACCTCTCAGCCCTATCCTAACCTCTCTCCTCTCCTCATCTCTCCTTCATTAGCCCTATCCTAACCTCTCAGCCCTATCCTAACCTCTCTTCTCTCCTCACCTCTCCTTCATTAGCCCTATCCTAACCTCTCAGCCCTATCCTAACCTCTCTTCTCTCCTCTCCTCACCTCTCCTTCATTAGCCCTATCCTAACCTCTCTTCTCTCCTCTCCTCACCTCTCCTTCATTAGCCCTATCCTAACCTCTCAGCCCTATCCTAACCTCTCTCCTCCTCTCACCTCTCCTTCATTAGCCCAATCCTAACCTCTCAGCCCTATCCTAACCTCTCTCCTCTCCTGCTCTGTCTCCTTCATTAGCCATATCCTAACCTCTCAGCCCTATCCTATCTCTCTCCTCTCCTCACCTCTCCTTCATTAGCCCTATCCTAACCTCTCTCCTCCTCTCACCTCTCCTTCATTAGCCCTATCCTAACCTCTCTCCTCTCCTCCTCTGTCTCCTTCATTAGCCATATCCTAACCTCTCAGCCCTATCCTAACCTCTCTCCTCTCCTCCTCTGTCTCCTTCATTAGCCATATCCTAACCTCTCAGCCCTATCCTAACCTCTCTCCTCCTCTCACCTCTCCTTCATTAGCCCTATCCTAACCTCTCTCCTCTCCTCCTCTGTCTCCTTCATTAGCCATATCTTAACCTCTCAGCCCTATCCTAACCTCTCAGCCCTATCCTAACCTCTCTCCTCTCCTCACCTCTCCTTCATTAGCCCTATCCTAACCTCTCAGCTCTATCCTAACCTCTCTCCTCTGTCTCCTTCATTAGCCCTATCCTAATCTCTCCTCACCTCTCATTCATTAGCCCTATCCTAACCTCTCAGCCCTATCCTAACCTCTCTCTGTCTCCTTCATTAGCCCTATCCTAACCTCTCAGCCCTATCCTAACCTCTCTCCTCTGTTTCCTTCATTAGCCCTATCCTAATCTCTCCTCACCTCTCCTTCATTAGCCCTATCCTAACCTCTCAGCCCTATCCTAACCTCTCTCCTCCTCTGTCTCCTTCATTAGCCCTATCCTAACCTCTCAGCCCTATCCTAACCTCTCTCCTCTGTCTCCTTCATTAGCCCTATCCTAACCTCTCAGCCCTATCCTAACCTCTCTCCTCTACTATGTCTCCTTCATTAGCTCTATCCTAACCTCTCAGCCCTATCCTAACCTCTCTCCTCTCCTATGTCTCCTTCATTAGCTCTATCCTAACCTCTCAGCCCTATCCTAACCTCTCTCCTCTCCTATGTCTCCTTCATTAGCCCTATCCTAACCTCTCAGCCCTATCCTAATCTCTCTCCTCACCTCTCATTCATTAGCCCTATCCTAACCTCTCAGCCCTATCCTAACCTCTCTCTGCCTCCTTCATTAGCCCTATCCTAACCTCTCAGCCCTATCCTAACCTCTCTCCTCCTCTGTCTCCTTCATTAGCCCTATCCTAACCTCTCAGCCCTATCCTAACCTCTCTCCTCTGTTTCCTTCATTAGCCCTATCCTAATCTCTCCTCACCTCTCCTTCATTAGCCCTATCCTAACCTCTCAGCCCTATCCTAACCTCTCTCCTCCTCTGTCTCCTTCATTAGCCCTATCCTAACCTCTCAGCCCTATCCTAACCTCTCTCCTCTCCTGTCTCCTTCATTAGCCCTATCCTAACCTCTCAGCCCTATCCTAACCTCTCTCCTCTGTCTCCTTCATTAGCCCTATCCTAACCTCTCAGCCCTATCCTAAACTCTCTCCTCCTCTGTCTCCTTCATTAGCCCTATCCTAACCTCTCTCCTCTGTCTCCTTCATTAGCCCTATCCTAACCTCTCAGCCCTATCCTAACCTCTCAGCCCTATCCTAACCTCTCTCCTCTCCTATGTCTCCTTCATTAGCCCTATCCTAACCTCTCAGCCCTATTCTAACCTCTCTCTTCTCCATCTCCTTCATTAGCCCTATCCTATCCTCTCAGCCCTATCCTATCTCCTCTCCATCTCCTTCATTAGCCCTATCCTATCTTCTCCACCTCTGTCTCCTTCATTAGCCCTCTCGTCTCCTCTCCTCCTCTGTCTCCTTGGGAGCAGCAGGTCCATTAGCCCTATCCTCCATCCCATCTCCCATTGTCAACATAACCCTGGCTCCAGCCCCTGTGGCACAGATAGGGAGCAACACAGACACACATGCACACAAACGTGTATGAGGACGCACATGCACACAAACACACGTGCACACACACACACACACACGCACATCCATACACACACGTGCACACACCCTGAGTGCTCTTCTAATGTCCTAATGTCCATCAAGCCTCTACGCTCAAGACACCTTATCTCTTCTGCTCAAGCCGTGTGTGTGTGTGTGTGTGTGTGTGTGTGTGTGTGTGTGTGTGTGTGTGTGTGTGTGTGTGTGTGTGTGTGTGTGTGTGTGTGTGTGTGTGTGTGTGTGTGTGTGTGTGTGTGTGTGTGTGTGTGTGTGTGCGTGCCAGGGTTTCCATTAGCCGGTAATTGCCGGCCTTTTGGCAGAAATAAGCAATTAAAAGCCAATAAATAACTATCCCAAACCAAGAAGGGCCCATGCATACCGTTGCATAGGCAACAGTATGCAGGCAGGTGGAAGCAGTATGCATTTTGAAAACATGTACTTGAAACATGGAGGCAATTATTTTATAAAGACTTCCTCATATGCCATTGAAACCAGTATTTCTCTACTATTCTATTGGTTTTCATATCAACTTTATTTTGTTGTCCAGAAGCCAAAGGCACAATCCTAGTCATAGTAACAACCCATCCTAGTCATAGTAACAACCCATCCTAGTCATAGTAACAACCCATCCTAGTCATAGTAACAACCCATCCTAGTCATAGTAACAACCCATCCTAGTCATAGTAACAACCCATCCTAGTCATAGTAACAACCCATCCTAGTCATATTAACAACCCATCCTAGTCATATTAACAACCCATCCTAGTCATAGTAACAACCCATCCTAGTCATAGTAACAACCCATCCTAGTCATAGTAACAACCCATCCTAGTCATAGTAACAACCCATCCTAGTCATAGTAACAACCCATCCTAGTCATATTAACAACCCATCCTAGTCATAGTAACAACCCATCCTAGTCATAGTAACAACCCATCCTAGTCATAGTAACAACCCATCCTAGTTGTTGCATCTTTAGATTCTAACAGAGATTGTGTATCTATGGAAACACTATCAGGTGGGCCATTTAATTTGGTATTTTCCTGCCAATTGCATTTTGGAAAATGTTTGAAAATGACGTTTTATTGTCTGCTTCATTACAGGAGTTGTATGTTCTGTTAAGACACACCTTAGACAAATACATTTATACTCAGTTTCACAATTCCTGACATTTAATCCTAGTAAACATTCCCTGTCTTAGGTCAGTTAGGATCACCACTTTATTTTAAGAATGTAAAATGTCAGAATAATAGTAGAGAGAATTATTTATTTCAGCTTTTATTTCTTTCATCATATTCCCAGTGGGTCAGAAGTTTACATACACTCAATTAATATTTGGTAGCATTGCCTTTAAATTGTTTAACTTGGGTCAAACGTTTCATGTAGCCTTCCACAAGCTTCCCACAATAAGTTGGGTGAATTTTGGCCCATTCCTCCTGACAGAGCTGGTGTAACTGAGTCAGGTTTGTAGGCCTCCTTGCTCGCACATTCTTTTTCAGTTCTGCCCGCAAATGTTCTATAAGATTGAGGTCAGGGTTTTGTGATGGCCACTCCAATACCTTGACTTTGTTGTCCTTAAGCCATTTTGCTACAACTTTGGAAGTATGCTGGGGTCATTGTCCATTTGGAAGACCCATTTGCGACCAAGCTTTAACTTCCTGACTGATGTCTTGAGATGTTGCTTCAATATATCCACATAATTTTCCTTCCTCATGAAACCATCTGTTTTGTAAAGTGCACCAGTCTCTCCTGCAGCAAAGCACCCCCACAACATAATGCTGCCACCCCCGTGTTTCACGTTTGGGAGGGTGTTCTTCGGCTTGCAAGCCTCCCTCTTTTTCCTCCAAACATGACGATGGTCATTATGGCCAAACAGTTCTATTTTTGTTTCATCAGACCAGAGGACATTTCTCCAAAAAGTACGATCTTTGTCCCCATGTGCAGTTGCAAACCGCAGTCTGGCTTTTTTATGGAGGTTTTGGAGCGGTGGCTTCTTCCTTGCCGAGCGGCCTTTCAGGTTATGTCGATATAGGACTCGTTTTACTGTGGATATAGATACTTTTGTACCCGTTTCCTCCAGCGTCTTCAGAAGGTCCTTTGCTGTTGTTCTGGGATTGATTTGTACTTTTCGCACCAAAGTACGTTCATCTCTAGGAGACAGAACACGTCCCCTTCCTGAGTGGTATGACAGCTGCGCAGTCCCATGGTGTTTATACTTGCGTACTTTTGTTTGTAGAGATGAATGTGGTGCCTTCAGGCTTTTGGAAATTGCTGCCAACGATGAACCAGACTTGTGGAGGTCTACAAATCTTTTTCTGAGGTCTTGGCTGAGTTCTTTTTATTTTCCCATGATGTCAAGCAAAGAGGCACTGAGTTTGAAGGTAAGCCTTGAAATACATCCACAGGTACACCTCCAATGAACTCAAATGATGTCAATTAGCCAATCAGAAGCTTCTAAAGCCATGACATAATTTTCTGGAATTTTCAAAGTTATTTAAAGGCACAGCCAAGTGTATGTAGTGTATGTAAACTTCTGATCCACTGGAATTGTGATACAGTAAATTATAAGTGAAATAATCTGTCTGTAAACAATTGTTGGAAAAATAACTTGTGTCATGCACAAAGTAGATGTCCTAACCGACTTGCCAAAACTATAGTTTGTTAACAAGAAATTTGTGGAGTGGTTGAAAAACGAGTTTTAATGACCCCAACCTAAGTGTATGTAAACTTCCGACTTCAACTGTACATGTGATGTCTGTCATTCTGAGCATCGTGGGTAGATGCCCTAATTGGTTATGCACCCAATGCATACGGTTCCAGTAAATTAAAATCTTTCCGGTCATGTTGTCCAGTGCCACATTTTCCTAACGGGAACCCTGGTGTGTGTGTGCGTGTGTGTGGGGGGGGGGGGGGGGGGGGGGGGTCAGCATAACTGTGGTCAGTAACCGCAGATGGGAAGTGTCTCCTTCAAATTAAAGGTTTGGTTTAGTCATCCTTACTGTTCCTTTCAGCTGCCATTTTAACTTTCCATTCCAAACTAAATGGTCACTATTGGTGTTGTCGAGTGTCGGACTCTGCACCTGCCTACTGTTAGTAGAGCCTTTGTCATTTCAGCGTTATGGAAACACTAAAGATGGCTGGCTGCAAAACCATTTAGTCTGACCTGAGTTTTGTTCTTTTCTCCACCCTCCTTCAACTTTCTCTCACCCACCACTCTCCCCTGCTCTCTCTCTCTCTACTCCCCCCTTTCTCTCTACGTGTTCTCTCTCTTTCCCCTCTCTACCCCCCCTCTCTCTCTACCCTCTCTATTCCCCCCTCTCCCTCTCTCTTCCTACCCCCCTCTCTTTTTACTCTCTTCCTCTCTCAGGACTTTGTGTTCTTTGCCCCTCGCCTGCGCATCAACAAGCGTATCCTGCAGCTGTGCATGGGCAACCATGAGCTGTACATGCGCCGCCGCAAGCCAGACACCATCGAGGTGCAGCAGATGAAGGCCCAGGCCCGCGAGGAGAAACACCACAAACAGATGGAGAGGTGTGTGTGTGTGTGTGTGTGTGTGTGTGTGTGTGTGTGTGTGTGTGTGTGTGTGTGTGTGTGTGTGTGTGTGTGTGTGTGTGTGTGTGTGTGTGTGTGTGTGTGTGTGTGTGTGTGTGTGTGGGTGTGTTTAGAATAGGGGTGGCCAACTCTCCTCCTGGAAAACTACTGTATGTGCATGCTTTTGCTCCATCCCTACACAAACACACCTAATCAGATTCAGAATGTCACTCACGAAAAGGGATATATTGTATCCCATGATTGGAGTTGCCCAAAGTTACAAAAATATGCCATTAATCATATCCTAGCATGTATCTCTTGCTCCAAAGCATAGCATGCTCTTCATTATAGCAAGACATGCTCAGCACCTTTGCAGGCTTCACAGGTACATGAAGTACTGCAGCGCTAGGTCACTAGCATAACTAGAGTAATCCCAGCGTAGCACTGATGATTCAGTAGCATGACCTCATTCTGGGATGAGTGACGTGACCTAAAGACAAGGTTGTGGGAGCTGGCTGCTGTATCTTCTAGTGTTAGCTGGACAGTATGGCCTCCGCACAGCTCTTCAACATGATGTAACAGTCATGCGTAACGTTTTAGATGGCCAGGGTCCGTCACAATCACCTGTAGGACTTTCCCTACACTAGAACCTAACCCTAAACCTAACTCTACACTAGAACCTAACCCTAAACCTACACTTGAACCTAACCCTACACTAGAACCTAACCCTAAACCTACACTTGAACCTAACCCTACACTAGAACCTAACCCTATACTAGAACCTAACCCTAAACCTACACTATAACCTAAACCTACACTAGAACCTAACCCTACACTAGAACCTAAACCTACACTAGAACCTAACCCTAACCCTACACTATAACCTAACCCTACACTAGAACCTAACCCTAAACCTCACCCTAACCCTAACCCACTAGAACCTGACCCTACACTAGAACCTAACCCTAAACCTCACCCTAACCCTAACCCACTAGAACCTGACCCTACACTAGAACCTAACCCTAAACCTCACCCTAACCCTAACCCACTAGAACCTAACCCTACACTAGAACCTAAACCTACACTAGAACCTAACCCTAACCCTACACTATAACCTAACCCTACACTAGAACCTAACCCTAAACCTCACCCTAACCCTAACCCACTAGAACCTGACCCTACACTAGAACCTAACCTTAAACCTAACCCTATACTGGAACCTAACCCTACACTAGAACCTAACCCTAAACCTTACACTGGAACCTAACCCTACACTAGAACCTAACCCTACACTGGAACCTAACCCTACACTGGAACCTAACCTAACCCCAATCCTAACCCTACAATGGAACCTAACCCCAAACCTAACCCTACACTAGAACCTAACCCTAAACCTACACTGGAATCTAAACCTAACCCTAAACCTAACCCTACACTGGAACCTAACCCTACACTAGAACCTAACCCTACACTGGAACCTAACCCCAATCCTAACCCTACAATGGAACCTAACCCCAAACCTAACCCTACACTAGAACCTAACCCTAAACCTACACTGGAATCTAAACCTAAACCTAACCCTAAACCTAACCCTACACTAGAACCTAACCCTAAACCTACACTGGAATCTAAACCTAAACCTAACCCTAAACCTAACCCTACACTGGAACCTAACCCTACACTGGAACTTAACCCTACACTGGAACCTAACCCTACACCTAACCCAACACTGGAACCTAACCCTACACGGGAACCTAACCCAACACTGGAACCTAACCCTACACGGGAACCTAACCCTACACTGGAATCTAACCCTAACCCTACACTGGAACCTAACCCTACACCTAACCCAACACTGGAACGTAACCCTACACTGGAACCTAACCCTAAACCTAACCCAACACTGGAACCTAACCCTACACTGGAACCTAACCCTAACCCTACACTGGAACCTAACACTACACTGAAACCTAACCCTACACTGGAACCTAACCCTACACTGGAACCTAACCCTAAACCTGACACTGGAACCTAACCCTACACTGGAACCTAACCCTAAACCTACACTGGAACCTAACCCTACACTGGAACCTAACCCTACACTGGAACCTAACCCTACACTGGAACCTAACCCTAAACCTAACCCGACACTGGAACCTAACCCTACACTGGAACCTAACCCTACACTGGAACCTAACCCTAAACCTAACCCGACACTGGAACCTAACCCTAACCCTTCCCTGGAACATAACCCTACACTGGAACCTGAACCTAACCCTAACCCTAAACTTGAACCTAACCATACACTGGAACCTAGTGCTGGGAGATAAATCAATATCAATAATTATCTAGGTAATTACTTCCCTCAATAACAATATAAAAACGTTTAGATTAATTATCAATAATGTCAATATAGAATAATTGGGTACAGCAGTCCATTTCACCTCTGTGACGCAGCAGGAACGTGCAGAGAAGTGACAAAAATTTAAAAAAATGTACAGATTGGAATCTTCTAAATAAATGCCTTCAAACATCATAGTTTCCCGACGACCACACGGGTGAAGCTATAGCAGAGGGGCTCATTGACGCTCTCGCCTCCTGGGGACTCGGTCAAGACAGACAGGTCTGCATTACAACAGATAGTGGTGTGAACTTGGTGAAGGCTGCTCAAATCAACAAATGGACCTGACTGCAGTCTTTTGGACATCGTCTGCATTTGTCAATTGTGTATATTGAAGTGATTAGTTAGATGAAACTAAAGGTGGATTTTTTCCCCATCAACTGATTAAGTTAAAAATGACATTTGTACGTAACTAAAGGGATTATTGCGATTTTAACAATTAAGAGAAATCAAGAGATTTTAATAAGAGAGAGTGGGTAGAGGCAAACTGGTGGATTGAGCAATTGGAGTGTGTTAGAAAGTGGTAGGTGCCTTTTCCTATTGGTGGACAAAGAAGAGAGACCTGGCAGTTGCTCTAAAAGAACACCACCTACCCCAGCACAAGTTGGTGACCGAGTCGCCTACCAGCTGGGGATCACGTCAAAACATGGTGCACAGAGTACTGGAGCAGGAGAAAGACATTTCACAGGTCTTGTCCAGTGACAAGAAGACCTGGCAATTAGCTCCCACCTATACTGATATAGATGTTCTTTAGTCCATCAACCAGGCATTGACCCCACTCCTAGAAATCACAGATGCTCTGTCTGGTGAGTCTTATGTCAGTGTGTCTTACCTGAAGCCAGTACTACACCTGTTCAATACAGAGGTCATGAAACCTGATGATGGTGAAATAGTGCTCACCCAAACCATCAAAACGATAATCATGGACTATCTGAATGAGAAATATGATGACCTAGCCACAGATGACTTCCTGGACAAAGCCTCGTTGTTCGACCCTCGGTTTAAAACACATTACATCAAAGAGGAGAAGGTGGGCCACATAAAAGCAAGAGCTGTCTCAGGGATGGTCAATGAGGGACATAAAACCCAAGCCCAGCACAGGGAGACTTTGCTGCTGCTTCACCACAACTGACAGCTAAAAAGAGAAAGTCACTGGGAAGTTTTTTCAAAAAGCCATGCTCCACCACCACAGGTCTTACTGAAATCCAGCTGGTAGAAAAGGAACTCAGCTGTTACCTTCAGTCTCCTGATGCTGACAGTGAAACCAATCCACTGGACTGGTGGAATTTCCACCAAAGTCATCCACTTGGCAAAGTGCTACCTGTGCATTCCTGCGACCAGCTCCCCCTCAGAGCGGGTTTTTAGCACAGGTGGCAACATCGTGACCTGCCATAGGACAGCTTTAAAGCCAGAGACCGTAGACAGACTTGTCTTTCTTGCTTGTAACTTGTAAGACAACAACTACCCTAACTTCAACTGTGATGTGCCATTAGGGTACCAGTTATAATGCATATAGACTTGCACTATCTAATTTTTTGACTTGTAAGGGTTTACAGCTTTAAAAAGTGAAGTTAAAATGTTATTTGTGAGTTTTACTTCTGACAATAAATAAGAAACATTAAAGCCTTTCGTTTGTTTAGGCATTCTTGAGTCGGAAGCAGATATGCACCTTTTTAAACATTATTTGATTAATATCGTGATAATTATAATGATTGAATGAAAAAAATATATATATCGTGATAATTTATTTGCCTTATCGCCCAGCCCTACTGGAACCTAACCCTACACTGGAACCTAACCCTAACCCTACACGGGAGTCTAACCCTACACTGGAACCTAAATCTACACTGGAGCCTAACCCTAACCCTACACTGAAACCTATCCCTAACCCTACACGAGAGTCTAACCCTACACTGGAACCTAACCCTACACTGGAACCTAACCCTACACAGGAACCTATCCCTAACCCTACACGGGAGTCTAACCCTACACTGGAACCTAACGCTACACGGGAACCTAACCCTAACCCTACACGGGAGTCTAACCCTACACGGGAACCTAACCCTACACTGGAACCTAACCCTAACCCTACATGGGATTCTAACCCTACACTGGAACCTAACCCTACACTGGAACCTAACCCTACACTGGAGCCTAACCCTAACCCTACACTGGAACCTAACCCCACACTGGAGCCTAACCCTAACCCTACATGGGAGTCTAACCCTACACTGGAACCTAACCCTACACTGGAGCCTAACCCTAACCCTACACTGAAACCTATCCCTAACCCTACACGGGAGTCTAACCCTACACTGGAACCTAACCCTACACTGGAGCCTAACCCTACACTGGGGCCTAACCCTACACTGGAGCCTAACCCTACACTGGAGCCTAACCCTAACCCTACACGGGAGTCTAACCCTACACTGGAACCTAACCCTATACTGGAGCCTAACCCTAACCCTACACTGGAGCCTAACCCTACACTGGAGCCTAACCCTAACCCTACACGGGAGCCTAACCCTAACCCTACACTGGAGTCTAACCCTAACCCTACACAGGAACCTATCCCTAACCCTACACGGGAGTCTAACCCTACACTGGAACCTAACGCTACACGGGAACCTAACCCTAACCCTACACGGGAGTCTAACCCTACACGGGAACCTAACCCTACACTGGAACCTAACCCTAACCCTACATGGGATTCTAACCCTACACTGGAACCTAACCCTACACTGGAACCTAACCCTACACTGGAGCCTAACCCTAACCCTACACTGGAACCTAACCCCACACTGGAGCCTAACCCTAACCCTACATGGGAGTCTAACCCTACACTGGAACCTAACCCTACACTGGAGCCTAACCCTAACCCTACACTGAAACCTATCCCTAACCCTACACGGGAGTCTAACCCTACACTGGAACCTAACCCTACACTGGAGCCTAACCCTACACTGGGGCCTAACCCTACACTGGAGCCTAACCCTACACTGGAGCCTAACCCTAACCCTACACGGGAGTCTAACCCTACACTGGAACCTAACCCTATACTGGAGCCTAACCCTAACCCTACACTGGAGCCTAACCCTACACTGGAGCCTAACCCTAACCCTACACGGGAGCCTAACCCTAACCCTACACTGGAGTCTAACCCTAACCCTACACGGGAGCCTAACCCTAACCCTACACGGGAGCCTAACCCTACACTGGAGCCTAACCCTACACTGAAACCTATCCCTAACCCTACACGGGAGTCTAACCCTACACTGGAACCTAACCCTACACTGGAGCCTAACCCTACACTGGAACCTAACCCTACACTGGAGCCTAACCCTACACTGGAGCCTAACCCTAACCCTACACTGGGGCCTAACCCTACACTGGAGTCTAACCCTAACCCTACACGGGAGCCTAACCCTAACCGTACACGGGAGCCTAACCCTACACTGGAGTCTAACCCTAACCCTACACGGGAGCCTAACCCTACACGGGAGCCTAACCCTACACTGGAGCCTAACCCTACACTGAAACCTAACCCTACACTGGAACCTAACCCTACACTGAAACCTAACCCTACACTGGAACCTAACCCTACACTGAAACCTAACCTTAACCCTACACGGGAGCCTAACCCTACACTGGAACCTAACCCTAACCCTACACTGGAACCTAACCCTAACCCTACACTGGAACCTAACCCTAACCCTACACGGGAGCCTAACCCTACACTGGAACCTAACCCTACACTGGAGCCTAACCCTAATCCTACACGGGAGTCTAACCCTACACTGAAACCTAACCCTACACTGGAGCCTAACCCTAACCCTACACGGGAGTCTAACCCTACACTGAAACCTAACCCTACACTGGAACCTAACCCTAACCCTACACGGGAACCTAACCCTACACTGAAACCTATCCCTAACCCTACACTAGAGCCTAACCCTACACTGGAACCTAACCCTACACTGGAACCTAACCCTAACCCTACACTGGAACCTAACCCTACACTGGAACCTAACCCTACACTGGAACCAAACCCTACACTGGAGCCTAACCCTACACTGGAACCTAACACTACACTGGAACCTAACCCTACACTGGAACCTAACCATACACTGGAGCCTAACCCTACACTGAAACCTATCCCTAACCCTACACTGGAACCTAACCCTACACTGGAACCTAACCCTACACTGGAACCTAACCCTACACTGAAACCTAACCCTACACGGGAGTCTAACCCTACACTGGAACCTAACCCTACACTGGAACCTAACCCTACACTGGAACCTAACCCTACACTGGAGCCTAACCCTACACTGGAACCTAACCCTAACCCTACACTGGAACCTAACCCTACACTGGAACCTAACCCTACACTGGAACCTAACCCTACACTGAAAACTATCTCTAACCCTATACTGGAACCTAACCCTACACTGGAACCTAACCCTACACTGGAGCCTAACCCTACACTGAAACCTATCCCTACACTGAAACCTATCCCTAACCCTACACTGGAACCTAACCCTACACTGAAACCTAACCCTACACTGGAGCCTAACCCTACACTGAAACCTATCCCTACACTGAAACCTATCCCTAACCCTACACTGAAACCTATCCCTAACCCTACACTGGAACCTAACCCTACACTGGAGCCTAACCCTACATTGGAACCTAACCCTACACTGAAACCTATCCCTAACCCTACACTGGAGCCTAACCCTACACTGGAACCTAACCCTACATTGGAACCTAACCCTACACTGAAACCTATCCCTAACCCTACACTGGAGCCTAACCCTACATTGGAACCTAACCCTACACTGAAACCTATCCCTAACCCTACACTGGAGCCTAACCCTACATTGGAACCTAACCCTACACTGGAACCTAACCCTACACTGGAACCTAACCCTACACTGGAACCAAACCCTACACTGGAGCCTAACCCTACACTGGAGCCTAACCCTACACTGGAACCTAACCCTACACTGGAACCTAACCCTACACTGGAACCTAACCCTACACTGGAACCTAACCCTACATTGGAACCTAACCCTATATTGGAACCTAACCCTACACTGGAACCTAACCCTACACTGGAACCTAACCCTACACTGGAGCCTAACCCTACATTGGAACCTAACCCTACATTGGAACCTAACATTACGCTGCCAACCTTCAACAATAAAGGGAAAGGGTGTTTTTGTGTCATTAGTCAAGAGTCTAGTTGCCTGCCATTTTAATGGCCGTTTCCTTCACTGTCTTTGCGGAGAGAGGCATGTCTTTAATTCTCTGTATTATCTCGGTTTTGTTTTTGAAGTCTGCAAATAGGTGCTCTGATATTTTAATGAATGAATCCTTCCTGTAGTCACCATCTGTGAACGGTTTTCCACGCTTTATTATCTCCCGGGTTGCAACAAAACTAGCAGCAGTAGTGGAGTTTGGAGATGCAATCCACTTCTTAAATCTATCTTTGCGCTCCTCTAATATCTCCAGAAGTAATGCAATCGCACTTTTTCTCTCACTCCCAACTGGGTACTCGGCTGCAAATGTAGCATGCCTCCCCTGGAAATGTCTTTCCACGTTACTCTTTTTGTTATTTGACAACTTCTCATTACAAAGCAAACATGCAGGCAATCCTTCCGCATTGGCAATGAAAGCAAATGATTCGGTCCAAGAACTGTGGAATCCTCTGTTCTCCTCAGCTATCTTTCTCTTTTTCCCTTTGGGATCCATGGCCCATGACACACCCGCCGGTTTGTTTGCAACAGCCACCTGTCTGGCACTACGCCGAGCTGAAAGAAACGTGTGTCGCAGGCTATGACGTACATTTTCGTTGACAGAAATGTTGAAATTAAATATTTATTATACACATTTTTACAGCATTGGATAATAAATTATATTAAAACCAAAAATATATTCACACCATCTTTTTCCATTTTCATATTTTTGAAAAAGCTCCAGGGAGCCACTAGGGCGACGCTAAAGAGCCGCATGCGGCACTAGAGCCGCGGGTTGCCGACCCCCGGTCTAGACAGTCTAACCAGCTTATTTAACATCACTGAACAAACTACAAAGGGTATCTGTAGAATGACAGTTTACACCTGCTACACTGTGCCCCAAATGTGTTTGCTTGCTTTGTGTGTGTGCGTGTGCGTGTGCGTGTGCGTGTGCGTGTGTGTGTGTGTGTGTGTGTGTGTGTGTGTGTGTGTGTGTGTGTGTGTGTGTGTGTGTGTGTGTGTGTGTGTGTGTGTGTGTGTGTGCGCGTGTGTGTGTGTGTGTGTACAAAGTGTGTCTCTACTCAATGTGTGTAAAATCACACAGCGAGAGGGGCCAATGGCCCCTGAGTGGTTATTACTTAATTAGCCAGCACACGTCAGCCTCTCTTTGTGTCTCACACCGGCCCTCTCTTATCTGCAGGGCCCAGCTGGAGAACGAGAAGAAGAAGAGGGAGGACATAGAGAAAGAGAAGGAGCAGATGGAGAGAGAGAAGCAGGATCTGATGATGAGACTCTACCAGTTTGAGGAAAAGACCAAGAAGGCAGAGAAAGGTATGCCCCTGGAGAACAGGGTCTGACTGGTGAGGACACTAGGGTCAACCAGAGCACATTTATCACCTAAATCTAGGGAGATGTGTGAGTAAGAGAGACAGAGAATGTGTGTGTGTGCATGCGTGTGTTGGTGTGTGTGCTGCATTTTCATGCTGCATTAAATAGCTTAAAACAGTAATGATATTTGAGAAAATGACTCTGTTGACAACAATTTGCATTTAAATAGTTAGAAAATTCTGGTCTATTTTACTGGAAGTAGTAGTATACAGCTAGCCTTGTGCTATGTGTGACTTTATGTCCCGGTGGACCTTAGATAGCCCGGCGGTATTGTTTCTGCATGGTTAGATATCAGTTAGCAGGTTGATAAGGCATTTACTGACTGTCAATGCTTCCTCATCGACCTTTGTTTGTAACCTTATATATTATTATACATGGGTCGTATTCATTAGGCATGAAACGGAAGAAAAGCTACTAAAACAGGGAGGGACTACCTGAACGTGTCCAATAAGAATTGCTTGTTTTTGTTTTCCGTTGCAAAACATTTCTGTAATGTTTTGTTACGGTGAGCCCTAATGAATATGACCATGGTTTTTCTCTATATTCAGTCTAGCAGATAGCGTATACCTTCTCTCGGGTTTACTTAACCGGATTATTATTGTATTATTATTTCCATGAATATCTGTGGAGAGGGTTTAGGATTACATCATGGAAGTAGAACAACTCTGTAATTACAGTAAGTGCCTGGTGGTTCCATACTATCCATAATGCAATCATACATTTGTAAGATTTTGTACTTCGTTTTGAAGGTCTGCTTCAGAGGTCTGTACTATGTCTAGTACTATATGTGTTCCTTAGTGTAGTTCTGTAGTATGTCTGGTACTATATGTGTTCCTTAGTGTAGTTCTGTAGTATGTCTGGTACTATATGTGTTTCTTAGTGTAGTTCTGTACTATGTCTAGTACTATATGTGTTCCTTAGTGTAGTTCTGTACTATGTCTAGTACTATATGTGTCCCTTAGTGTAGTTCTGCACTATGTCTAGTACTATATGTGTTCCTTAGTGTAGTTCTGTAGTATGTCTAGTACTATATGTGTTCCTTAGTGTAGTTCTGTAGTATGTCTGGTACTATATGTGTTTCTTAGTGTAGTTCTGTACTATGTCTAGTACTATATGTGTTCCTTAGTGTAGTTCTGTACTATGTCTAGTACTATATGTGTTCCTTAGTGTAGTTCTGTAGTATGTCTGGTACTATATGTGTCCCTTAGTGTAGTTCTGCACTATGTCTAGTACTATATGTGTTCCTTAGTGTAGTTCTGTACTATGTCTAGTACTATATGTGTTCCTTAGTGTAGTTCTGTAGTATGTCTGGTACTATATGTGTTTCTTAGTGTAGTTCTGGAGTATGTCTGGTACTATATGTGTTTCTTAGTGTAGTTCTGGAGTATGTCTGGTACTATTTACTATATGTGTTTATGAATATCTCTGTCTTGCAGAGGTGTATTTGTCTTTTATCTGTCAGTGTCTCTCTGTGTCTGACCTGCATGAGGAGCATGTGTTTGGGTGTTTTAGGTGTTTTCCAGGTCGTCTTTGGTGCCTTACTAGTCTAACACGATGCACAGACGATCAGATATGATACCTTAGTCTGTGTATCGTGTTAGGCTACTATCAGATCTCACAACGCCTGAAAAAGTGTAAAACCAACATCTCTGAAACCACGTTAGTTTCAAGTTTCACGTTTTATTTGTCACATGCACAAGTGCAGTGGAATGCTTAACTTGCAAGCCCTTCACAACAGTGCAGTATTCAATATTAAATATATATTCTGTATTTTCTCTCTCTCTCTTCATCTCTCTTTCTTTTCCTTCTCTCTACCCCTCTTTCTCTTCCCCTCTTTCTCTTCCCCTCTCTCTCTCTACCCCTCTCTCTCTTCCTCTCTCTCTCTTCCTCTCTCTCTCTTCCCCTCTCTCTCTTCCCCTCTCTCTCTTCCTCTCTCTCTCTTCCTCTCTCTCTCTTCCCCTCTCTCTCTTCCCCTCTCTCTCTTCCCCTCTCTCTCTTCCTCTCTCTCTCTTCCTCTCTCTCTCTTCCCCTCTCTCTCTTCCCCTCTCTCTCTTCCCCTCTCTCTCTTCCTCTCTCTCTCTTCCTCTCTCTCTCTTCCCCTCTCTCTCTTCCCCTCTCTCTCTTCCTCTCTCTCTCTTCCTCTCTCTCTCTTCCCCTCTCTCTCTTCCCCTCTCTCTCTTCCTCTCTCTCTCTTCCCCTCTCTCTCTACCCCTCTTTCTCTTCCCCTCTTTCTCTTCCCCTCTCTCTCTTCCCCTCTCTCTCTTCCTCTCTCTCTCTACCCCTCTCTCTCTTCCCCTCTCTCTCTTCCCCTCTCTCTCTTCCCTCTCTCTCTTCCCTCTCTCTCTTCCCTCTCTCTCTTCCCCTCTCTCTCCCTCTCTCTCTTCCCCTCTCTCTCTTCCCCTCTCTCTCTTCCTCTCTCTCTCTTCCCCTCTCTCTCTTCCTCTCTCTCTCTTCCCCTCTCTCTCTTCCCCTCTCTCTTCCCCTCTCTCTCTTCCCCTCTCTCTCTTCCCCTCTCTCTCTACCCCTCTCTCTCTTCCTCTCTCTCTCTTCCCCTCTCTCTCTTCCCCTCTCTCTCTTCCCCTCTCTCTCTTCCTCTCTTTCTCTTCCCCTCTCTCTCTTCCTCTCTCTCTTCCCCTCTCTCTCTTCCCCTCTCTCTCTTCCCCTCTCTCTCTTCCCCTCTCTCTCTTCCTCTCTCTCTTCCTCTCTCTCTCTTCCTCTCTCTCTTCCCCTCTCTCTCTTCCCCTCTCTCTCTTCCCCTCTCTCTCTTCCCCTCTCTCTTCCCCTCTCTCTCTTCCTCTCTCTCTTCCTCTCTCTCTCTTCCTCTCTCTCTTCCCCTCTCTCTCTTCCTCTCTCTCTCTTCCCCTCTTTCTCTTCCCCCCTCTCTCTCTCTCTCTCTCTCTCTCTCTCTCTCTCTCTCTCTCTCTCTCTTCCCCCTCTCTCTCTCTCTCCTCTACACTCCACTCCACTCCAGACCTGCAGGAGCAGATGCAACGTGCCATGCAGCTGGAGGTGGAGAGGAGGATGGCGGAGGACGAGGCAGCCCGCCTGGAGGCTGAGCGTCAGGCCGCCCTGCTGGCCAAGGAGGAGCTGGCTCGCCACGCCCAGGACCAGATGCACAACCAGGAGCAGCTGGTGAGAACCACCACACAACCATGTTGTAACATCATACAACAATGTTACAACCATCTTACAACATGTTACAACCATCTTACAACATGTTACAACCATGTTATAACATCTTACAACCATGGTATAACCATGTCACAACATCTTACAACATGGTATAACCATCTTACAACATGGTATAACCATGTCACAACATCTTACAACCATGTTATAACATCTTACAACCATGTTATAACCATGTCAGAATCATGTTACAACCATGTCACAACCCCCCTATAACCTTACTGCACTGTACCTTAACGCTACCATGTCACAGCAAATTGAAACCCCGCTATAACCCTACTATACTGTACTATACTGTACAATTCTGAAATTGACCTATCTGTGACACAAGACTGTGTTAGCCTGCTGAGCTTAAGCCTAGACACCACCTCTTCAACATGTAAAACTCCAAACCTCACCTCACTGTAGCGCACTGTGCAGAGCTGAAATGAACTCCTCCATGCAGCACTGAAGACTGCGCCTCTGTACCTTACTGTAATAATGTCCTTCACCACAGTAAAAGTGGACTACATCCCTTTATGCCAGACACTGTCCACCCCACCCTGCTCTGCACTCTGCTCTGCACCAGACCACACACAGGGTCACTGTAACAGACCTGACAGTAAACCTGTAGTCTAGGGTGAAGACTATTGACAGTGGAACACTGAGGCTGTTTTTATAGGGACAAGTTGGGACAACGACCCCATAACAGAGCAATGTGTCATGATAAACAGATAGACACCAGACAATAAGCCACTATAAAACACCAAAATGGTCAGTTTGCAAAGAAACAGAATGCAGGATACGCTACAGGTTTTGCTGTAATGGGGCTTTCCTCAAACATGTAATGTCTCGCTATGATCCATATATACAACAGGCACCACTAGTATGAACATCACAACACAATCTACTGTTTCTCTCAACATCTCCTCAGCTTTAACTAGGTAGACTGGAATCTCCAATGACTAAGCAGCAGTCTAGCCTAGCAACCTGTTGACTGTTTTCAATAGAGGCTGTGTTGGCCCTTTTTGAGCCAGACACCAATTTTCCAGCTGAACACACTTGACATAGGTGTTTTATGGTTAAGTATCCCCACTGTGTGTGTGGTGCTTTTGTGCTGGGCTTTGTGTGTGTGTGTGTGTGTGTGTGTGTGTGTGTGTGTGTGTGTGTGTGTGTGTGTGTGTGTGTGTGTGTGTGTGTGTGTGTGTGTGTGTGTGTGTGTGTGAACAACAAAGCAGCGTACTGAGCCCAACAATAAGCACTGAGCACTGTACACTACTCAAATGTACTCTACTGCAGGTCTCTCTGGTACAATGGTGTATCTACTATATGGCCCACACCATAGAGTTAGATAGAGGACTCCAGATGAATATAACCCGTTTTAATGGCGCTGCCCATGCTGTCACAGATGCCAGGTTGGCACAGATACAAATATGAGTCCTCTATCTAACTCTATGGCCGACACGGAAGTAA